>NC_056739.1:1941539688-1941552188 GCF_019279795.1 Protopterus annectens | reverse complement strand
GCATTGCTTTAGAAAGGCAAAAGGGTATTGAAGCTTCATAACTGATTGAGGGTAGTACATTATTTGTCATGCTTAAAGAGCTGAAGCATTCAGCGGGCGTGGTAATTTAACTGTAGCAAGCTGCAAGAATGCAGTGAAAGGACAAAGAAAGATTCACTGGAAGGTTCTGAAACTCATAGTTATCTTAATTTTCCCAATGTCTTTTAGAACCCTTACGTTGAACATATAGTAGGAGACACAAGGGAAAAAGCCATACACAGTGAATTTTAAATTTATTTATATTTATTTATATGTGTAAGCTGCGGTGGTGCAGCGGTAGCATTGTTGCCTCACAGCAAGAGGTTCTCCCGTTCTATTCTCGGCTGGAGCGCCTTCTGTATGGAGTCTGCATGTCCTCCCCATGGTTGAGTGGCATTCGAAAGACATGCGTAGAATGGGCGTGCCTTTGTTGAAGGTTGGGCATCATGCTGGGACCTTGGCACCATAAAAATCTAGTGCCAATTATTAGCAGACCGGAGTTCCGCTGTGGCAACCCCTAACCGGGAAAAGCTGAAAGAAGAAGAAGATATTTGTTTACTGGGATAGTGCACTGATTGATATTATCAACTTCAGGCTCAGCCCAGGTGAAATAGAAAACATTTCACAATCAAATAATGGCAGAAATGTAAGAAGTAACACAGTTGTTCAGATTAGTTACGCACATAAAATGTAGATGTATATTATATTAAGCAAGCAGAGCGTAATGTACAATATTTACATTAGTTTCTAAAGTGGATCAACCTTTACTTATTTTTCTATAGATAACTTGGTGGTTAGGCTGGTCAAATGACCCTTTTCAGTCACAATGGGTAGCCTGGTCCAATGACCCATTTGCAGTCACAACCCAAGAGCAAATGCAACTAATAAAAAAAGCAAACAAGCTGAAAAGAGACATAATAACACACACAAGTTTTGCTGAAAAACGAGTTCTGAATCTACCACAATTTTACTGGTACTCACCACAGCACTTGATTATCACCTCTGTGCCTTCTGCCATGTTCTCCACATCAGACACCATCCTCCCAGCTACTAGTGTGCTAGGAATGGGACGTGTATGCTCACGCATTTACTCCAAAGTTACGAGTCATGGAATATCCATGTTCCCTGGCCAAATTTCCCAGTCAATATGAATAATTCCTTCATAAGTCTCCTCTAAAATAGGCTATCAGCCTAGTTGGACCCAGTCAATGAAATATAAACAAATAGCCATTTAATCACAAAATATAATCTGCAATCATATCAATACAAGTTTTTAATATTTCAGTACACTGACTTTGTCACAAGTTCATGGGACGTGAAGAATAATGTGAGTTTCATTTTTGGGGTGGCTTTTTTTCTCCACACTGCGTAAACCATTTCTCTATCTACTCAGTACCCCATGTCTGTTTCTGGGCCTACCAGCCCCCTTGTATCCTCCAAGACTTACTGCAGTAGGGTTGGAAGCAGCATGATTCTTATGGGTGACCTGGGGGTCTGGCCATTAATGTCCACTGGTGGGGTTCCATATCTGACGTACCCCATTACTCCACCACCCTACTCCCACCATAGTGTCTGAGGGGCAGGCATGCAATGGGGATGTGTTGAATTTTACCCCACCTCCATAGCACTTCAGCCATGTCCCCATTCTATTCACCCTTGGAACATGCCTTGTTGTAGCAACATCCTTGTCCTTTACCTGGGTTCATCACAGGAGATGCCCACAGATTTCTCCCTCCCCTCTCAGTAAAGTCCAGTCCTCAATGACATTCCATCAGTTGCCATAGCCAATAATCTAACATGGATCAGCTGGGCCGGAGTCAGGAATTCAACCCTCTACACCACTGAAGTAATCTGAGTTTCACTTTTGTTTTATATATTTTCTCTCTTCTTTGAACTTGTGCAGTCTCAGAGTTAATATATTGAGAGGTTTATGGGTTTTGGAACAGAATATAAACATCAGGGTCTATATATACTTTTTTCCTGAAAAATGATTGTTATAGAACATTGGGCAATATTTCTGTAGAATGACTTCAAATGTGCAAAATTTATTAGTTACAATTATTTGTATCTTGATTAAACAAAAAACAATAAATTACAGTAAATCAGTTGAATGGACCTTCATTAAAACATTCATTATAGATAGACATACAAAGAGATAGATAATATGGATAGTACACATATAAATAATAACAAGAATTAATAAAAATGTTAATTATTTTGCATATCGTAGGGCATGACATGAGGCACATCATTTGACAGAATTGGGGTAATGTCTGATGATCCGGAACATTGTCCTAAAAGAACCAACAGTGGGACTGATGCACATAATAGCTAAGAGTGATTGTTTTCCAAATACAGCTTTTTTCTTTTAACATCATAGAAGATAATAAAGACATGTGCGCGTGTGTGTGTGTGTGTAGATATATATATATATATATATATATATATATATATATATATATATATATATATTATATATATACATACATACCACAGACAGAGATAGAGTATGATAGGAACACTTTCAAATGCAGGAAAATGTGGAAATACATTTTTCAGTAAATAATGTGAACTTACCAATCATTATGTCACTTATTTTCAGAATTGATCAAAGATTAAAAGCAGTAAAACCTAGCCCTTTATTCAGTACTCTAATAGGTTTTGCTGCTGTTCCCAGCTGAAGTGGTGGTCCTTTGACAGCAGTAACAAGTAGCCCTGGGTCAATACTCCAAACAGGCTGTCTGGCTACCAGCCAAAAAGATGATCAAGATGATCATTTAGTATCAGCATTCAAAGATCTGTTCTTGATTGTGATTTCTCATATTCCAAAACAAATGATTAATATGTTTGTGTGTGTGTGTGTGTGTTTATATATATATATATATATATATATATATATATATATATATATATAAACATACACACACACACACACACACACACACATATATATATATATATATATATATATATATATATATATGAACACACACACACACACACATGGGTATACTACATATAATCGAGTTCACCCATCGTCAGCTGACAGTGGCAAAATACTGATGTCAAAATGTTGGAAACACAGACATTATCATGTCAGTACATGTGCCGAGAAACAGCCTTAGCTGATGCAATTTTTTTTTAAAAAACTCAAGATAAAACATTGTTTTCTGCAGGTGTGCTAAGCCCATCTGCACGGTACATGTGGGGAGCTGCTTCCCCACACCTCCTGCTACTTATATAACTATACATCCAACTCCAAGATCACACAAACACAGGTTAAGGGTATATTCCTCAACACCAGGAATTGTGCGAACCACTACACCTGTCAGTCAGATGCTTAGTCAGTCATATGCAGTTGACTAAACAGCTGTGAACCCCCACATGCAAGCACTCAATGTACTGCAGTAGTCCCATATATGTATTTTTATCCATCTATTTATTTATTTATTTATTTGTCTTTGCTGACTGGCAAAACCCATTTTCAGTGGAGGCCCAGGAAGAAAGGCTCCTCATTTAAGTTAAACATGATGTACATTTATAATTGCAGGGTAACATCATCTATACAAAAGCTTATTTACATGATTTTAAAATATGTAATAATTGAATATATCATTTTAACACAAAACAAGAGAGCAATTAACATGTCCATCATAACTGCAAAGGATTTCCATGAAAAATAATTTACACTGTTGACATTTGATCTGCTATGTGTTCTACAACAGAGTAATTAATAATTCTGGCCAAGTAAAGTAGGAAACTAGCTCCTCATTCTCGTTATGGTGAGTCATATACTATCGCTGCAAATTGCGAAGAACTGCAATATTCTGTACATCCTGCTAAACAATCTTGAATGCACCAAGTAAAATGCATTACTTTAAGAGACAGCACTCTCAGCTCCTCGGAATGTATTTATTAATGTAAGAATTCATACTCATATTTACCTCCCAAACTTAATGTGTGCCATCTAACAGTTTACTTTACCACATCCATAAACACTGAGAGATTTAAAAGCTTTTCCTCTCAATATAACAGCAATTCACAGCACTGAATAATCTGACAGCCTTATATGCATTCTCTTGAATTACAAGTGAGTGTGTTCTGTAAACTGACTTTGGTATGGACAAAGCTCTTACAAAATGGAAATAAATAAGCAAGAAATCTCAGATGACAGTTTACAGCTGTTAGAGTTGGAAAAGTTTGTGGAGGAGGTGAGACTTCTGAATCCTAGCTCATCCTGAGGTTTTTCATACTCAAGTGTGTTGCAATTCCTTACAGATACGTTTTCTTCTGACTCCGTGAAACTGATGATGCATGTGGGTCCAGCTAATGTGGCTTCTGCTAATTGTGCCAAGAGCAGCATAATACACATCTAGCAGCAGATCTCTGTGAGCTTCTATAATACCACTGTCTTCCATTTAAATATAAAAATCTAGAAATAAAGTATATGTACAGACACATCATAATACAATGATGAGTAGCAATGGACAAGCACATAGTTTGTTTAAATAGTTAGGCCTTTAGTTTCTTAGAATTACAAAGGTATCTAAATAAGTGTATATCTGCCATACTTGTGCATTTTAATTGACTGCAGCCATAGAAAATGTGTGCATCACCCCACCAACAACCAGGGAAAAGTGAACAAATATGGAAAGGTCCAAATTCATCCAATGACTGCATGACTGCAGGAGCATAGACCATGAAACCCAGTGTGCATGCGGTGTGATGTGTACTTCAATGACAGGACTCCTTCTCTGCACTCCTTAGATAGAAGTCATGTTTAAGTTGGTTGGTTGGTCAGGGTCTAGAAAGGTGCTTGTCTTTGCTACAATTGGGGCGGTGCACAATTCTCAGGAGGTAGACAGGATGACTGATCAATGCAGTTTAAGGAAGCCATCTTATATGTGAGTAGTATTTGATTAATACGACATAAGTATATAAAAATAATGCTCTTATTCTGGGGAAAAGAGACACATTTACTCTCAGCATCCCTGCACTGATTATATGCTCAAAACTGAATGGAGTTTGCTTTGTGCTTCACTTGTTGCTGAAATATCAATGATTGGTCTATCATGCTGTTACCCTTTATGCTCGGCTGTAATTCATCAGATGGACCAATAATTCCAAAAAAAACTTTCCACCAAAGTTCATATTTAATCATCCTTTACTAATTAGTGACGTGAAAAGTTTACAAAACCACTCCATGTTAATCTTAATTTAACATAATATTCCTGTTTGAAATGTGTTGAGGACAGAAAAAGTCAGCAAAGTTAGGCTTACATTAGGATGAAAAGAAGAGGAGGGATCGAGGTTTTCATCTCAGTTTCACACAATTACATCCCATATCTAATGAAATTAATTTTTTCCTCATGTACCTTTCAACCTCTTAGCACAAGAAATCTAGACAAAGCTAAAATCAGGGACAGATTTTAAATACTGCTCTTACAAACTAAGAAAGTTGAAAGAAAAACAGATTTTTTTCCATTACCAAGAATTTTCTGAAGGATAAGAAGTCTAAAACTGAAGTGTTTGTCATAATTTAGTGACTTTTTTTTACCAATGATTTCACAGAAAACCATAAATTGTAAGAGGAGCAGACAAGGAATATGAGGCAAAAATCTAGACATTCTGCAAAAAATCTGGGCTGATGAGAGGTATGTGTGTACTAAGCAGAAAACTGACAATTAAAAGCAAACTGACATTAACATAAACCTTGCTATTACTGTTCTTATTCTACATTGACCCCTTAAAGATCATCTTTTGTAAAACGAACTAATTACTCTGTTTTGTACCTTGACTATAGGACAGTCCACCCCTCATTTTTGCAATGGATCATAGATCTTCTTATCCCAGTTACTTCAGGACTGCAGCCTGCCAGATTCTTTGTCTAACAGGAAATAAAATCAGACCAGGAAGCGAAAAAAGACTTCTTCAATACTATCATGCCTATATTGATGATGAACAGACTTTAGATCTGTCAGTCACTTACTTCACTTGACTATACTGATTTACATATAAGAAAGCACTTCAAAAACTCACTGACTTCCTAGTTTTTCTTTTGAAATCATGCCCATTGTGAAGACTGGGTGCAGATAGATGAAGGCTGCCAGCCTAGCCAGATAGAATTTTGTAGATAATTCTGTCATTTGTAAATATTAATGTAAGCCATAGGCTTGTTGTCTTAAATGGAAAAAATGCTGTTACAAAAATGTAACAACAGTGCACTCTGCTGACCAAGTAAAGTATGTTGTGACCGTTTAATGTAAACACGTCTCTGGCCAGTCTAGAAGAAGGAATTCCTGCTAAAGTTTTAAGGCCAGATTTAATGACCAGAATTTGCATGCATAAATGTCCTTAATGGCTTTGCTTCCTGATCTGGTGTGAGCTTACTAAAGAATGTAGCCTGTTAGCCTGGAAACACCAGGAACATGTGAAGAATGATGTAATGTGAATCAGGACTGCAATATCAATTTAATCAGAGAGAATCAGAGATCATTAAGCATTTTTGTCTTGACCATCCAACTCAGCACTGTATTGCTCTAGATATAAGTTTATCTTAGACTTGTGTTTTCTCTTACAAATAGCTAGGAACTAGAAAGATTAGATTAAGTGTTTTTCTGTGATGTCTGAACTGTGCTACTGAATTATTTTAAGTATTTCTCTGTGATATATGAACTCTTGACTAGCACTGTGTAGTAAAAAGTATTTTTATTTTTTTTTATTTTACATTTGTTGACCGGGATAGTCCGACTGAATGCATGTCCATTTTCAGCGGAGGCCCGGGGAGAAAAGCTCCAAGGGTAAGAAGATACAGCATTACATAATACCAGCATTACATATTACAAACAGACTATTTACAGAGATTACATAAGTAAGCAAGTTAAATAAGTTCCACAGGTTACAGTTAATCCTAAACACAAGTCAGGATTAAATTAAATTACACAGTAAACTGGTTTACAGATTTTTACACACTAGAGAGAGTTAGCCAGGCTTGATACATTGACATAGCCAGTTAAGTGACAAATGTTGTTTGAGTCTAGTTTTAAATTGACCTAAGGTGGAAAGTAAGGTAATATCAGCTGGAAGAGAGCTCCAGGATCTACTTACAGAATTTGAAAAGACAGTATCACCGGCTGTGTTATTAATTTTGCTAGTCTGAATTAGTAGTTTGTTAGAGGATCGAAGCGGTCTAGGATTGTTATAGGGGGTGATAATATTTTTAAGTGCAGGAGTATCGTCCAGATTATAGAGGATTTTATAGGCCATAATCAGTTGGTTATACTGGATTAGGCTGAGTAGTTCAAGCCACCCAAGCTGATTTAGATTGATGCAATGATGTGTCTTAAAAGGCAGCCCAGTGGCAAACCTGGCAATGTGGTTGTAGCAAATTGAGAGTTTGTTAAGGACAGTCTTGTTTAAATTCGAGAGGAGAGGGGATGCATACAGAAGGGTTGAAAGAAGGTGAGAGCGAGCTATGGCAATTTTAGCTAGAGGGGTTAGGAAGGCTTTTATTCTGTAAAGTGACCCTAGTTTTTTATTGATGGTTTTGATAGTTTGGTTAACATGTAGGTCAAATTTTAGATTATTGTCCATGATGACACCTAATAGTTTTGTAGATGGGTCAGGGGAGATTATTGTGCCATCATTTGATTTTATGGTAAAGGTGAAAGCGGTAGACGTACGTGTTGGTGAAAATAACAGCATTTTAGTTTTTTGGGGATTTAGGATCAGACGATGTTCAGAAAGGCAGTTTTCTATTGTATTAAAGGTGGTCTGGGTAGCTGACCATAACTCTACTGGAGATGTGGCTGAGCAAATCAGAGTAGAGTCATCAGCATATTGGATACAGCTGACTTTTGGGATGACAGTATAAAGGTCGTTAATGAAGATGGAGAACAGCAAGGGCCCTAGTATAGAGCCTTGTGGTACTCCAAGGGTGTTAGGTAAAAGGTTAGAGAGTTTGCTCTGCCAGAGGACAGCTTGCTGTCGACCATTCAGGTAGGATTGAAACCACTGGAGGGCTCCAGTATCTAGACAGAATGTTTGCAGGGTGTGGATTAAAAGTTGGTGATCAACCATATCGAATGCCTTGGAAAGATCCAGAAAGAGGGCTGAGGATATATAATTATTGTTGCGATTATGGTTTATGGTGTTAGTAAAGGCTAGGAGGACTGAAGGAGTGCTGAGATGAGGACGGAAGCCATGCTGAGTGCCTGCCATAAGGCGATTTTGGATTAGGTGGTGCATGAGTTGTCTATGAATACATTTTTCCATAATCTTTGCAAGTGGAGAGAGTATAGCTTTTGGCCTATAATTGGAGAATTCAGCAGAGCTGCCTCCTTTGTGAAGTGGAATTACATAGGATATTTTCCAGATGGTGGGAATTTTAGCTTCTACTATGGTTCGATTGATTAGTATTGAGACGGGGTAAGCAATAGCATCAGCTGATTTTTGTAGGTACTCGGCAGGGAGTTGATCAGCAGAAAGTGTAGTGGGTTTTAATTTTTTGATCAAGGTAAGGATAAGTGAAGTGGTGACTGGTTGGAAGCTGAACGTGAGTAGGTTTCTAGGGGTGCTACTTTCTGGACCAGGGGAGCTAGGAGGTAGTTGGCTAGCTAGGGCTTGAATTGTCTCAATAAAGAATTGGTTAAAACTATCAGAAACATCTTCAGGGTTTTATCAATAGTAGCAGCAGGGATTGGGGTTGAAGTTTGTCCAGGATGTAGTAGATTAGTTAAACCTTCCCAAAACTTCTGAGGGTTATTTTGATTTACTGTCTGTAAATTACAGTAGTGTTGTTTTTTTGTCTTGTAAAATTGATTTTTTGGTTTCAATCCTGGATTGCCTGTATTTAATGTGATCTTGAGGGTCTTTAGAAGAACGCCATAAAGCCCATGCTTTTTTTCTAAGGGTAATTTTGAGTCTAGACTCTATAGAAAGCCATGGTGCAGTTTTTGCCTTGGTTCTCTTTGAACAAACAGGTGCATGCAAATCAAGGATCTCAAGGAATTTGTTGTTAAAGTATGCTACTGCTTCCTCTAAGGTGAGGTGTTTTAGAATAGACCAATTACATGAGTTTAGTTCTTGTTGGAATTTGGCAGGGTCAAAGTTTTTATTGTTTCTAACCTTTCTGGGTAAGGGTTGTTGGGAATTAATGGTTTTGTGCTTAATTACATATGTGAGAAGGTGATTGCTTAGGCCATTAAGGAGGGTACCAGAGGTGTACAGTTGGGGTGACTGTTTATGAGTACCCAGTCAAGTATACTTTCTTTTTGGTTGGGTTTACCTATCCTGGTAGAGGTGGATATGACTTGTATAAATGCATGCAGATTAATATGGGTGGTTGGGGATTCTGAGGAACAGTTGCCCCAGTCTATGTTAAAGTCTCCAAGTAGTAGGGTTTATTGGGGGTAGTGACATGATAGTCAGTGCAGGATATCTTCAAATGTAGATATATTGTTACCTGGGGGAATGTACATACAGATGATATTAATGCATTTATTTTTATTAAGTTGCAATTTGGTGGCAAGAATCTCTGAGTTATTAATCTGAGGAGGTTGTATTACATCTATGGTGACATTCAACTCAGATTTATAGAGTACAGCTACCCCACCCCCTTCCTCGAAGCATGATCCAGCCTATGTATGTTGTACCCAGGTGGTAACACTTCATTGTCTTTAGTGTTAGGTTTTAACCAGGTTTCAGATAAACAGAGAATCTCAGGGGAGTGGACATCCAGAAGTTCATGCAATTCATGTACCTTGTTATTAATGCTTCTAATACTGAGATGACAGACTAGGAAAGAGTTAGTTGGCCTATTAGTTGTAGGTTTGTAGCTTAGATTACAAGTAGAGGGGGTATGTGTATCTGAAGTGAGTGGGCCAGGGTTGGGGTGAATATCACCACCAAGTATTAGGTTGAGTCTATACTTGGTGATGAACTTCAGGAATTTGTTTATTAGTTTGTGGTAGCGTTTGGATCTAGAGCTAATGTGCCTGGGGTTGAGATGTTGATAGACTGAACAAGATGTTGGATAGGATCTGGTACTGTAAGTATGGTTGAAGGTGGAAGGATTTACAGCTGGGGTGATAGTATGGCCTTTTGGGACCTGAAATCCCGTGAGGAACTGGTTTTCATGCAAGGTAAGGAGGTATGGTGTGAACAAGACGGGTAGTAAAGAGGAGTATATCATTATCTGTGATTGAGCTAGTGAGTTAAGGAACTGTTTTACCTGGTGATGCAACACCAGAAGATAGAGTGGTGAGGTAAAGGTACTGGAAGGGGGATGGGAGAATGCCAGATGAAAGCTAATAGGTGCTATTAAAATGTAGGTAGTAGAATGGGGGTGGGTGGAATTATCCCAGATGAAAGCAGATAGGATCTAGAAAGTGGGGGAGTGGCTATAGTACTATAGATTTAGAGGTACTGGGGGCGGGAGGGAATTGGGGGCAGGGAGGGGAGCGAAGAGAGCCCGAGCGTAGCAAGGGCGAACATAGTGGGGCTATTGCAGTTTACAAGGTTTCCTAAGGTGTCCTAAAGCTATAAGGTAAGTATTACAGCTCTTAATGCAAGATTCAATACAGGGGAAGGAGGCAACCACTCAAGTAGAAACAAAGAGCCCTATGGCTGACCAATATGTTGACCTGCTTAATTACAAAGCACTGTAAGTGAAAGCTTAACAAATGCTTTTTGTGTGTGCAACCTACTCTGTTTAAATGTTGAGAGAAACTGATTGCAGTCCTGTAGACACCGTTTTGTAGGGAACTGTAGAGTTCAATCTGTTTAAATGTTGAGAGAAACTGATTGCAGTCCTGTAGACACCATTTTGTAGGGAACTGTAGAGTTCAATCTGTTTAAATGTTGAGAGAAACTGATTGCAGTCCTGTAGACACCGTTTTGTAGGGAACTGTAGAGTTCAATCTGTTTAAATGTTGAGAGAAACTGATTGCAGTCCTGTACACACCGTTTTGTAGGGAACTGTAGAGTTCAATCTGTTTAAATGTTGAGAGAAACTGATTGCAGTCCTGTAGACACCGTTTTATAGGGAACTGTAGAGTTCAATCTGTTTAAATGTTGAGAGAAACTGATTGCAGTCCTGTAGACACCATTTTGTAGGGAACTGTAGAGTTCAATCTGTTTAAATGTTGAGAGAAACTGATTGCAGTCCTGTAGACACAGTTTTGTAGGGAACTGTAGAGTTCAATCTGTTTAAATGTTGAGAGAAACTGATTGCAGTCCTGTAGACACCATTTTGTAGGGAACTGTAGAGTTCAATCTGTTTAAATGTTGAGAGAAACTGATTGCAGTCATTGTCTTTTGACTATTTGTTATTAAATATTTTAAACCTTCTCAACTGTGGCTGTTTTTGTAGACATAATTTAAGCTCCTTAGAGTAACTGCATGCCTTTGGTAAAATTGTACAAAGACACTCCGATAGCTTTGGCTGTGGACTATATTACCAATTGGATAATAATATTGCACAGTAATAATTGGACACCCTTTTAAGGGCCTTTGAGTAGCTTATAAATATTAGTGGGTGGTGACAAGTGGTACTACCTTTTAGACTGGGCAGAAAAGGGGCACAGCTGGAGAACCTGTGCCAGCCTTCCCCAGAAGTGTCTGTGTGGTTGTATATAACTCTTATCTCGAACTGTGTGTGTGTGTCAGCAACTTGAGCAGGGACACGAAGCACTGGTTGGACAGAGAGGGTGCTGGAGGTTTTAGCTTGCCCACTAGGCTGAGATATGGACCCTATAGCTGTGCCAGTGGGGAGTCTTATTGGGGACCTGGAGAGCAAGGGAGCAACCAGCTCTGGACTGACTGTGATCTCTGTGTGCTCTTAAGGGAAATTGAACTTTACTGTGTGGATTTGTTATCCTTTTCTACTATATGAGACTCCCATCACTGGTGTTAGTGGTGAGGATTGAGGCTCCTTGATTGCTGGGCCAGGGCAAGGGTGTCACACCCATATCAGACACACAGCTAAAGAGAGGCCAGCAAAAAGGTATGGTAAGCATAACAAATGTAATTATTTTATGAATTTCAGGTAGTCATCCAATAGAGGCTGTGCAATTCAAAAATCCGCAAGTCTCAGCCATTCACTTCAACGGTTTATTAAAAAACACACAGCACAAAAGATATCGGATTAAGCGCTTTCATCTCTTATCTAGAGACTTCATCAGAATCAAATACCTACAAGGCAAGTTCATTTAAATAATCAATCTATTGCACAAGCATCCACTTCATTGGTTAAGTATACAATTGAGAGGAGCAACAAATAGAGTTGGTACCTTTAAATGTGGTAGATGTAAGCAATGTACATTTATGGCTGGTACTAAAGAATTAAACATTACAAGCATTAAATATTCAATGAAAGCCAAGAAATATTTTAGCTGGTTTACCTTGCCTACTGCATTAAATGTTGGGCATATTATGTAGGCAAGATGGAGAGATTCCTTAGACAGAGAATCTATGAACATTTT
>NC_056739.1:1941372188-1941532188 GCF_019279795.1 Protopterus annectens | reverse complement strand
CACATCTTCTAGTTTCTACTACGCCATATATTAGAGTTTAATTGGTAGGTACTATTTGACGTTAGTTCTTACCAGAAATTAGCTATGTTTTTAATTTTATTCATAATATGTCTCAAAAGACAATTAAAAAATAAAGAAAAAATATATTCACTATGAAATTACTAAAGTAATCTAGTCAAATTACAGATGATTGAACAACGCTGTTGAAAAGCACTTTAAAGCAAAGTTAAATGTAATGAATTTCAAGCCCACAATTGCCAGAATAAACATATTTCTATCCTTTGCCGACTAATGACAAAAATATTATTTTATCATGCATGTGCACCTGTTACTACATGTAACTCATACTAAATGGCAGGTCAACTAAATATACTTTAATCCATATATGCAATGTGTGACAATGAATGATTAAATATAATTTCCTAGAAACATTTATGATTGCCACTATTTAAGTCTGCCTTTTTTATGACTGTGACAACATTTTAAGTATGAATTTTGTGCAAAGCTCATCAAGACTTTACATTAAGCTATTAAAATTTACAAAGCACAGAACTCCTTTACAAGCTACAATTTTGAAGTTGCTCAAGCCCTATTGTATCACTAAAGTGAGTGGTTTTGCTCCATTCTGCCAGACTTGCATATTCTAACTCTAGCAGTTCAGCACCTTGGAGAAAGAAGAGAGTGCGCTTCTCAAGGCTTTCTGCTGGCACTGCTCACCATCCAAGCTATGGCAATTTTGGCATTAGAATAAAGCAGTTTCAGGCAAGTGGGGGTAAAATCACAACTAGGGGTGTTGGGTGGTTTACCCCTACAAAATTATAATACAGGAATATATAGTTTCTTCTATTGCAAACTAAAATAAAAGCTTATTCCTTAACATTATATTAAACAGCTTAATCTGTGTAACCCTTGAATAGTGATTGTTTTGATCTGAGTAGCTAAACTGGAGGAAACCTGCATGTGAACAATTATTTTCAAGGAGTCATAACCATGCATTTGATCATCATGTCTTCATAAGTAGGGCAAAAAACAAATATAGTCAGTAGAATTAAAATATATATAAATATATATATATATATATATATATATATATATATATATATATATATATATATATATATATGGGTCGACTTTGAAACATCTAAAACCCATAACATCTAATTTCATAACATCTAACACTACAAATCACAAGAAAATAACATCCCCTCCACATATAACAGGACCAAACTACCAAACACACTTTTTACTATGTTTATGCAGGGGGGAAGATCCCCTTCACCCCCTATGTGGGGGGCTCTGCCCCCCCCACCATAAATTGAATATACCAACTCCAAGATCGCACTGCAGTGGGAAAAAGTTAATTTCCTAACCCCACTGTATCAAGTTCCCCTGCAGAAACATAGTAAAAAGTGTGTTTGGTAGTTTGGTGTCATTATATGTGGAGGAGATGTTATTTTCATGTGATTTGTACTGTTAGATGTTATGAAATTCAATGTTATGGGTTTTAGATGTTCTGGTCTCAATGTTATGAAATTAGATGTTATGGGATTTAAATGTTTCAAAGTAGACCCATATATATATATATATATATATATATATATATATATATATATATAGATATATAGATATATATAGATATATAGATATAGATATATAAAATTTGAACACATACAAATAAGCACACATTTATTTGCATGACAAAAAATAAGCACTTGTAGAAATTCTGAAGAACAAAACTGGTCACAGACAGCAGATCAGCTTGATAGTTTGATAGCCATTTTCTAAATGAAAAGCAAAAATAGCTGTATTATTTATCACCATGTCTGTATTTATTTATGTATGTACGTGGTCTGGGAAAATGTTGCCTCTGTTTTTCACATAGCAGGCTGCTAATTTTAGTCTGATAATTTTATAAACAGTGTGCATTCATCCCAGGGATCCAAACAAAGATTTCTCATGGTAATTTAAGATAGTCGTAATATGCTAGAATTATTTGTCCTTAGTAAGTGGCTATGTATACTGAACAAATATGATCACTTTTCAGTACTGCATATTTAATGCATTGGCAAAGTAGCAATGTGTTATTCCATAATGCTGTAGATTTTGTTTATCCAAATACACCTATCATTTCTGAAAAATCTTTCTCTCTCACACAGAAATAAGAATGACATACCACAAGAACGTTAACTGCCCTATGTGGAGTGTGTGAAATCTTAATCTTGCTTATTTCACACACTTTGGTAAGAAGAGTATCCGAGGGAAACTACCCAAAGGTGTGTGGAAGGTCTGTTATTTCCCCCTGTAATGTCTACCTTTGAAGGCATCATTGCACTTACAAATGTCCTATTTTAAATTGTCTTGCATTTGCTTTATTGCTAATATACACATATAATTTTTTAATACGTTAATATACAATATTTCTTTCTACTAATGTTTTGAAGGTGTTGCAGGATATCTAATTGTCAGTGAAGGAAGTAGCTTACATCCAAAATTCAAACTTACTTAAGCATTTAATAATGTCTACAGAAACAGACACAAACGTGCAGGCAAAATCACTTACATTTATAAACACACAGAAGCAGAGGCAAACAGAAATAGTCTCTCACACATACACAGAAATTCACAGACACTCATAGATGCAGACACACAGGCACACAGATGCACATATACAATCTCACACACACACACACACACACACACACACACACACACACACACACACACACACACACACACACACACACACACACACTGAGGTATAGCTGTCTCAAATAATGCCCTGTGCCGGTCTCATGAGCTAGCACCATCTCCCCCTCAGGTCTTCAAGCAAGAAGCAAGAAAAAAAAGAACTTCTGTAACAAGCAGTACAGTACCCTATTCATGCACCACCCCCCCCCCCCCCCAGCTCTTCAACTGAAGACCAAAAACGTTTTTGAACCTTTACACTGTAGTAAAGTTAGTCAGTCAACCATGACCCATCATATTTCTTTGCACCCCCCTCCCCCCCAAGCCCTCAACAGAATTACTAAATAAATAAACATTTCTTTGGAACTTCACATTACTGTAGGAAGTCAACTGTCTTCCTACATTAATGTCAGCCAATTATGTCCTGTCAAATCTATGCCTCCCACCAGCTATTGAACTAAAGAACAAAATAAAAGGTTTCTCTGGATTACTGCCAATCTGCAGCATCACAGCACTTCAAGTGAAGAGCAAAATAAAAATGCCAAATTCAAGTGCCTTTCTGTATCAGCATCTACTGCTTTGTTTAGATTTTTATATTTCATGTTCACTGCTTGCTAATCACATCTTCTTAAAGAACTGTGGTTAGCAATTGAAAATGGAATGGTAACTTCAGTAAACAATCTCAATTTCAGGGCACAGATTTCATTACAAGAATAAACAACTCTTCTCTTTTTTTTTACAGAGCTCTCCCTGTACACTAATTCCTTCCATTGAAATGCAGAGAGTCCAGTGCAAATCACTGATTCTTCTGCATCATTTTAACCATTATTAATATGACATAAAAGATGTGCTGTGATGGTAGCCTGCATCCCATAATTCCATATCACAGAGTGGATATTAAGACAACAATGCCATCATCAAGATCGTTGGTTATTCTAAGGGGGGGGTGCAATATTTATCAGCATGGAAGGAGATAGTAAACAGACCAAACTGCTTTGCCAGGGTGGCCTGCACCTCTTCCCTCTAGGCTTTTGAATATAAGCTAAAATGTTGTTCCCCCCATAGTGCCTTCTTTAGGCAATGTCAAACTTGAAAACACATTTGGCATAGCAAATCAAAATCGAGACAATCTAAAGGTGTTACTGCTCAATGCCAGGAGACTAACAAGAAACTCCACTCGAACCAAGCTCTCCTCAACATGGAGAATGCCGACATTTCTGCAGTCACTTGAGGCATGGTTTAAAGCCATGGAGGTATCTCGATTTAGATCAAAAATAAATCTACCTCACGGTTGTTCAAACAGGATGATGCTCTTGAGCTTCTCCATGTTCAAAACACCATAGCAAATTTTCAAAACCACTTCGTTGCAAGCTATAGGTCCCCCTCTATTACACAGGAAACCAATAACATGTATTTAAGCTGACTGGAAACACTCACTATCTAACCAAATACCATATCCATGGACATTTTAATTAAACCACTGTTAACTTAAAACCATATAAGAGACCAAACGTGCAAACACAAAATCCCTGGACCGGATTGTCAATGTGCTGACCAGGGTATAAACATACTTGATCTGGTCTGCACTAATATGAGAGAGGACTGCACACGCCCTAGTGTTATGTTCTCTCTGGTGAGGTCAGATCACAAAGTAGTCTCCTTTAACGTAAAACTAAAACATGGAACCTCAGCTACACCTGGAATGTTAACAAACTACTCTAAGGTTAACTTCCTATTACTAAATGATAACCTAGCAAAGTTTCAAGTCCCCCTAAACCCTGAGTACACTATTGCCTATGTGGAAATGTTCACAGAAACCCTGTTAATAGCTGTACCCACCAGGAATAAGTACAGAACTAACTCAAAAAACAAGCCACCCTGGTAGAATCACAACATCAATAGGCTTTATAACAGAAGGAAGAAAATCATGGCAAATATTAGGAGGTGTAGCACCTAGCAGGATAAATGTACTCTCATCAAACTAAATAAATAGCTCCTAGGATAAACAAAATCTACCAAAGCCAAATTTAATATAAATTTGGCGTCCCAGGGCAAGGACAGCCAAAAGGCATTCTTTAGCTATGTCTGCAACCTCAAAGGCAATACACAATTGTGTGCAAAGCTCATTGTTAATGAAACCACCTATACTGAGCTAAAACATACAGCAAACTAACTGGCAGACAAATTCAGCTCTAACTTTACACATTTCCCTCTACCTCTCCTCACGAAATGCCATCACATATAATTCCCCCTACTATCACAACAAAACAGGTCCTCAATGTTCTTTAAGCCCAAGACCACCACATCGATGGGCTCTGACAATATCACAGACTACCTCCTAAATAGCATGAAGCATGACCAAAATGCCCTCTGGAATGATTATTTAATCATAGCCCCCCCACACACACACACACAACAGGCTTTGTGCTTCATGAATGGAGAACAGCAACAATAACCCATCTGCACAATGGTGGGCTATCTACAGACCCATAAGTTTCTCTAGTCTCATATGTAAAGCCAAAGAAAGAATTATCATGTAAGCAAACAATAATGACATAGGAAACCTCCAGAGTTTGGGCTCAGCCCAGTTTGTTTTCATCAAGGGCAGGTAATGCCTTCTGAACCTGGTCAACTTCTTTGAGAAGGTCACCAAAGCTTTGGACGAGGGCTAAATGATTCACACAACCAACCTTGACTCAGCTAAGGTATTTTACACAACACCCAACTAAGGCACTGTTGACAAACTCAAGAGGTTAGGTATAAACCCTTATGTCACCAGTGGATAGCCAGCTGGCTCACAGATAGAACCCAGGAAGTTAGACTTGGGGAGTGCACCTCTACAAAGAGACCAGGCAGCAGATGAGTCCTTCAGGGATCAGTCACTGGACTGCTCCTTTTTGACATCTACGTCTCTGAAGCTGAGGTCAATGTCAAAGCCTCTGTCTGACCAAATTTGCAGATGACTGTAAATTGGGAGTAGTCATAGAATCCCAGAACTTCATTAATGTTCTCCAAGAAGAGCTGACACAGACAAATAACTAGTATGAGAGCCACAGATTTAAACTCCTTGCCAAGAAGTGCAAAATAGTATCTTTTGAAAAGTAAGTTATCCTGGTAACTATCACATTGACAACATACCCATCAGAATGGAACCAGAAGTCAGGGACTTGGGAAAATGTAGACAGTAATCTAGCCTTTCAACATCAAGAGTCTATGTTAGTGAGGAAAACATTCTGTGTTGTGCAACTTATAAACAAAGGTATGGCATCTAAGTCCAAAGAGGTCATTGTTCCACCATATTTGCATTCACAAACCTATCACTGAATACAATGCCCCCTTTGGTGTGTATCTAACCAGGCACATCCAACAACTGGAATGTCCAAAGAGGTTCCTCACTAAAAGAATGCAAGGCATAAATAACAAGTTCTCTTCTGGCCACCTCAAAGCCCTATCTCTGTATTCTGTTTCCTACAGACTGCATGCCTGGCATACAAATCATCAGACCCCACACTGATGGATCTCCTACATATCCACAAAGCAAACAGCACCATTATTTGTTCTAAAGACTTAAATCTTGCCTGTGATATAAATTGGACCTTCAGGTAGGTATCCCAGAGACTACCCCTTCTCTAAAACAGGCTTCCCATCCATGTAAAACAGAGTTCCTCCCTAACCCAATTCAAGTACAATTTAGACAATTGGATAGAGAACAGAAGATTCTTTCCTGGTTTGCACCTATGTCTCTAATGGACACAGACATTCTGTAAATGGTTCATCTCCTATGCCTCTGCTTGTAAGTATTTCATCTCCAATTTTCTGCTTACACTTACCAAGGATACCAGAACCTGTCCGAAATTTTAGATGCATGGCTAGGCTTATAAAGGCCTAAGTGGTCATTAGCCTAGTTTAAACCTATGAAGATAAGTCACTAACTGTTATCTGACATAATATTATCGGATTTGTCCCATAGGAAATTGCAGGTGACTATATTGAATTAATATATATTCCCTGCTGCACTAACAATCCTTGAGTAGTACCTCATGCTTTAAAGGAAAAAGGAAAAAATCTCAGTATTAATATCACCTAGACATATGAAGTGATGACCAAACACAAAATAAGAAAGAAAATACACAGATGTTAAATAGTTCTAGGCCAGTGCTCAGTCTTGTGTAACTGTAACCTGCCTTTCTAGACAGATATCTCAGTTCCTAAATATACTTCCATGCCTTCTGGTCTCAGATGCATAGCGTACCTACTTCATCACCCACTATTTCAAAGTGAAACAACCACACGCTACCAGTCTGGCAGCAAGCCACTGATACTACAACTGGGAGCATACTTTACAAAAACATGTTGCAGTCCACAATTCAAAACAGTTTAATAACAAATAGGACATTACGTGTACTGTTAATGATGTGAGACCTCACATTAACCCATAGAGTTATTTGGACCACTATCAAGTATGGATAGACAGGAAAATGATAATAGTGGCTTTTAGAAAATGTAAAGTTTTACATGTCCGTAATCCTACTGGATACTTTGGATATATGTCTGCAGAGCTTAGCACTGACAAGTGTTGATGAAATGATACAAAGATTTAAAAACTAGAAAAGATATGCTAGCTGCACATGGAGATTATTTAGGCATTTACTTGAATATGCAGTTTTGATTTAGTACATCATCTGAGTGCTGCAGTTTACCTCCACAAAACTTCCAGTAACTGATTCTGCCTGACACTTCATTTACGCCTGCCGTTGGCATTTCTGAACTCTCCATTAATGTGCACTGTACTACTTGCTTTGACAATGTGTTTCACTGTCTACGGCCTTGGCACTTCACTGTATTTTCATTTACTTAAGTCAATGTTGAGCTGAACCATCCAGCTGCTACACATATTCTTTACCGTAGCTCAGCCTGATAACCTGTCAATCTCTTAGCCCAAGAAATCTGGACAAAGCCTAAAGTAAAGGAGGACAAAGGCTCAAAAATAGGGACAGATTTTAAATACTGCTCTTATAAACTTAGAAAGTTGCTAGAATAACAGGACCTGTGTTAGTATGTATTTTTCTGAAGGTTACAAAGTCTGAAATTCAAATGTATGTCGTTGTTTAGTAACTTCAATCTTCAATGATTTACAAGAAAACCAAAAATTTTGTGAGGGAGAGACCAAAAATTATGAGCAAAAAATCTGGACATTTTGAAAAATCTGGACAGTTGAGAGGTATAAATGCTCCCAATTTTTCCATAATGCTATACTTGTACAATGTCATTATGGTGCAACCACAATATATCCCACCATTCTCATCTCTTTTGTAGTGCATGCATGCTAAGCCAGTCAATTCCTTATGCTTCCTATTCCACTCTCCACTCCACTTCAGAGATTGTCCTGTGCATACTTTCTGTCTGCATTTTTTGTTTCAGAAAAAACACCCTAAATATTGCTTTTGCATTGTTTTCTTAGACCTCCCCTTTCCCATTCACAGTAAAGGCAGACATGGGTAGGGATGTGTCCACTCTTAGCATAAATAACTGTGTTACCATCTACTAATCAGGGTATGCAAGCAGATAATATTCTGCAAATTGTGCTTTTGTGGATGCTGAGGGAAAGGCCACATAATTTCTTCGCAAAACTGTAATATATTTTTTAATACAATCATGCTTTTCTAAGGCAACATCCATAAGACTTGCTCTAGTCACCAAATATATCACTACTAACAGTAAATAAAAATATATTTTTCTTTCTCCAAATCTTGCCCTTAAGGGGACTATAAAGTGCAACAAAGATGTATAAATTATGTATAAAGAGTTTAATAACAGAACTAGTATTTAACCACAATATCATGTCTCACCAACAAAGTACACTGCTTGTTGGTACCTATTAATAAAAAAGAAAAATGCTATAATTTCTGCTTTGCAAGGCAGGCTAGCACACCCCTTAACAATCCACTAAATGTTAAATGCATTAATAATCTTACATATAAACACATATTACTAAGGGGAGACAGAGTCTACTTTACAAATTATATTACCAATAATACTTTTAATATAAATCTTAAAATATACATTATAATTCATTATGTCACTGTACCCACACATTATACATTATCTGATAAAACAAACTGGTAACAGTCAATAAAAGAGAAAAAAGCTAAGATTTATTCTTTGTAATTGTGACAGATGCCTCTTTTTTTCCTTAATCAGCTGGCCTTAGCTGCTTAATAAAAATGATGTATAAGGACATAATTGTGGGCTGTTACGGGAGTTAACAGCTGTCCACACGTAATATTGCTAACAACATGTTTAGCATAGAAGAAATAACAAATAGCAATAATGCATTTTCATACACCACTTTTGTCAAGTAACCTGAATTTCTTTAACCTTATTAATCTAAATTTGTGCAATGTAACTTGACACTTAAATATGATTATGCTACAGATAAAGCACAGGACTGACAACTGTTTGAGATGCGTATCTTTCATCTCCAAGATTATCTATTTTTATCTGCACCAAACATTTTAAGTCTTTAATATCACCTTGGTTCTAAACACAATCACAACACCTGGGCAATGCCACATCAGTTGTAAGAGTATTACAAACACTTCTTTAATCAAAATCATTATATTAGTTTTTGTTTGAAAATTGTGTGGTAAATAATTTGCTTCAAGAACAGAGGTCTAGTGCTGATTTTCATGTTACAATTGAATTATCATTGTTTACTATCAAGGGACTGACAAAATGGTTTGCATCACATGAAAATAAGCTTACTTAGAAAGAACAGGCACACACTCAACAACTGGCCTATCACATCAGCATGTCTACTTTGATTTTCAATTAAGTGAGTTCTTGGTCGCTGCTGCTTCATTCCTCTCAGTGTATTCGTTCATAATCAGAATCACCTTCTCTTAATTAGAATCAGAAGTTAGTGGTCACCTTCCTCAACTGTAAAACCATCATTTCCTGTGACTCCCACATTTTTCCAATTTCATTAAGTAAGGTTTCTAAACTTACACATTTGATTCAGAATTTTTCCAATTTCTCTTGGCTTTGAGACATTTTTGTTTCTACAAATTATTTCCTTTCAGTATTATTTGCCACTGTTTCTGTTTACTGTTGCCAGAGTTTTAAAAGATGACAGAATTCAACTTTGTTACAGAATATGTGATGATTTTCACATGCACTTGTTATAGCAAGTGTGACACCATTACTAATATACCATTTGGACAGGGGCTTCCAGGATACTGTCTAAACAGCAATATGTTTACAGATATCTATATGGGATCATTTTTTTAAACACTGAATTTTGTAAACATTGACTGATACCTAAAAGAGCATGTATGCTTGAAACACAACTACACCAAAATAAATAAATAAATAAATAAAAACCGCAAATCATTTTGTATACATTTATATACCAATTCCAAGATCACAGTAGAATAGAGAAATGAGACATTCCACAAACTCCACTGTTCCACAATCATGCACAAATGGTTGGCACAATTTGATCAGATGCATTTGACTAGTATGTAGCACCTTTGTGTACCTTCATTGAAAGCAGCACGAACCAACTGCCTTACATCATTATATGGGTAAACATTTTAACCACTGCAGTATACATATGGGTAGTTTCAAAGCACAACAGCTACTAGAAAGAAACTACCACTTCACTGAAAATCGCCTTGCTAAAAATAATGATTAAGTCTTATATACTGAAGCACAAGAAGCATTAACATTTTGTTACCATTTTGTTAATTTATTCATTTACTCACTTACTATTTGCCTTTGATTACTGGAAACTGACTGTGGAGAGGCCTGAGGAGAAAAACTCCACATTACTTAAAATTTACACAGCCAGGTAATATGCACTCTATAACACTGACGTATACATAACTTAACAGAGCCAGTTAATATGAACTTACAGTAAATATGTACATTGCAACATCGAGGTATACGTAATTTAACAGAGAACGTTAATATAACTAACAGTAAATGTACTAGAGAAATAAATTCACAGCTGATATGCCTCACATATCCCAACACTACATGGCACTAAAACAGATAACTTTACTAGAAATGCCTGTCTAATAGACATGCAACGAACATTGTTCACATTCTAATTTTCCAACCTGAAAATGTCAAACACCAAAAATATTATCCAACTTTACTTCCCATCTAGGACCCTTTGCTCTACTGACAAATTCTTATTGCACCCAGTAAAATCTAATAATACTGCAGATGACTTGTATCTCTAAAGTAAGGAATTCTATTCCCCTCTAACTCAGACAAACTAATAATGTAAAATGCTATTTAAATAATTCCAAAAGGTCTCATGGCTTTGCTCATGCACCACACCTAGCTAATCACCTTAAACTAGCCTTATCCACTCTTAGGTTCATAGGTAGGTACTAGGCTATCGGCCCAAGGGCCTACGTAAGTCCAGCCAACAAGGTTCCCTGGCTTATGCCACCCAAGGAAGTTATTTTCCTGTGCCACTGTCCAGCAGAGACACAGAAGTGATCCCCGGGGTGTATTTCCTATTTCCCATCCACTCATCAAGATTTTTCTCGAAGAGTGCTAATGAAGAACTTTGCTTGACATAGATGGGTAGCCTGTTCCAGAGTATGGGAAGTCTCTGAGACAGAAATCTATCCCTCCAGCATGTCCTGTTTATTGTGGTGACAAGGTTTAGGTCCCTAGAGCACGTAGCTTGGAGGGATTGGGATTTTTTAGGTGTAGCATGTCCAACATCTCTGGGTTTGACATAGCTTTATATGTTAGGCAGCGATCACCTCGGAGTAGGCGATATGTTACGGAGTAAAGCTGGAGTTTTTTGAGGCGGTCAGTGTAGGGCATTTGTTTTCCATTACGCTCTAAAATGACCAGTTGGCCAGTACTCTTCCATCTTACAGCTGCATAGTACCATACTCTCCATGACTTTACATCATTATGAAAGGTCACATCACCACAGTTCAACTGTTATAAAATACTACTAGTCTAATGTTTGTCTAAACATTCATTCTCATCTACATTTCAATGATTGCTCATATTGCTGTAAATGTTTTTATTTTTATTTTTTTACTATTTGTTCACCAGATAAGAAAACTTCACTGTTGACCCTTTTCAGTCTTGACCTGAGCCCAAACAGCAGAAAATATATCACAAGTGTTTTTGACAACAATATTATATACAAAATGAGTACAAAGATAAATTCAGAACAAAAGAAAAGTTCAAAATTCAGAACTTAGTAAGAGTGAATGTTGACACAGTAACATTAAAAGATCCAGTCAAAAAGCACTGGAAAAAATATATATACAAAAGGTAAGCTTTGTTGTGTATAAAATACACTATAAATCACATACATATAATACATAAAGTCCTATATACATCGGAAATATTTGCATATTTGATGCCACATTAAGATAGTGAGAAAAGTTTATTAAATGTATTCTAACATTCATGATATAGGATGATAAGTTATCTATTGTCATGATAGGAGCTGCAGGTCAATTCAGTAAAGAGATACTCCTTAAGTGTATCTTTGAAGCTTTTAATTGTATCACAATTATAGTATGTTTTTATATTGACTATTATATGCATCATGTTGATGTTTTTGCACTATTGTGTGCTCAAAGAATCATTGTTTTTTTATTGTTGTTGTATACTCGATGCATCACACTATGCATGTATGAATGTTGCTTTCTCTTTGCATCTTGTTGTGTAGTTTTTTTCCTCCTAGCCAAACTTTCCAGGTCAAAGAAAGCAATAAATAGTTTGCTAAATTTAGTAATGTGGTTTCTGTGTTGTACCCTGACCTACATACAGCCTGTGTTGTAAAAAGTAACCTGTTTTGTTGGCAGTTAATCAACAGTAGTTGAATACAGTTTTCAGGTATTTTAGATAGAGAGGACAAGATGGCTATACTTCTGTAGCATGCCAGTTAAAGAGATATAATCACTTCTATGCAAGGGAGATAAAGAGATGTCATCTTTAAGTAGCCTGTGTTCACATATAAAGATTGTACGGACATACTGATCAAAAATTTGTCATTTTTAAAGAGTTTATTTTTATGTAGCTGAAAAGAACAAGGATGTCCTGTAAATAAATCAATTCTTGTTGAATAAGTTGGCATGGGTAGTAGTTAGTAACTCACATTTTCTACATTATTTTATGAAAGTGTGTCTTCTTCCCAACTAGGGAGAATATTTACAACACAATTCTTCTCTTTATTACGTATACCATTTAATATCCTCCTCACTGCAACTCAATAAAGACTGCAAGATTAAGTGTAGATTCTAGGACTTTGGCATGGATTAATGTATCATGCTGAACAGATACTCCATGTCTGAGTAAAAAAAAAATGTTTCTTCCAGCCCCCATTAAGCATATGCTAACAGGGACATCCACAGCCCCAGGTACAGTTCCAAACAGGAAATCAGGAGTGCAATGCAGAAATAATTTCACACTAAACATCGATAAGACTTACCAGCATAGAAAGCCAAATAACTGAATGAGCCCACTGATCTTAACAGGTGCCTTGGGAAGGCAC
Organism: Protopterus annectens; assembly: GCF_019279795.1. Taxonomy (NCBI): domain Eukaryota; kingdom Metazoa; phylum Chordata; order Ceratodontiformes; family Protopteridae; genus Protopterus; species Protopterus annectens. The sequence continues at coordinate 1,941,518,960 of NC_056739.1, read as the reverse complement.
AGGTTCCACTTAAACATGGGACGAAGTACTACAGGGAGTACCTGGTGGGAAGCCAGACTGCCTGCAGTACTGAGTTTCTCATCCAGGTTAAATATACTGCAGATTTCAGTACTTGGGAGTGACAGCCTAGGATCTTGAGCATAAGTAGTTCTACCTAGTATAAGTCACCCCATCAAACTCATGTCAGGATGACTAACAGTGTTCTGTAGTTTAAAAACAAATGAACTTCCCTGGTGGGCTAGTGAACCCACATGCACATCAGAAATCCTAAACAGAAAGAAACCAGACATTATGGTCATTGCGTCTGCATTCAGCAGTCCATCCCACAGCCTGTGCTGAATGACCTCAGCAGCATGCAACACCATCTGTATGTCACATCTGGTACTGTAGAATGAGAAAAGTATCAAAAGATGGAGAACAAATGTGACATAACAAAATGAGATGTAATGAAATGTTAATTCTGGGGTAAAAGGAGCTGGACTGTTGACAAGAGGACTAAAAGGCAAAGCTCTATGTGGCAGATGGAACTACAGTGTTCAGTTAGTGACCCCTTGATCGATAATGCACATTGCTCTGTAACATCCACTGAATGAAGTGTGGCTATTGTCAATACCCCCTTTCTTATGTATTACATCAATCTTAGAACTGATTATATTAATTAAAGAGTTACATAGAGAGAAAATCCCTACATAGTAGGCTTGGAAGCTTTGCCTTTCTTCTCCAAAGCAAAACGTGTATCTAGTTTTACAGCAATCTGAGTCTGTCATTCAAAGGCAGAATATGATTTAAAATATGCCAGTCACACAACCTATATCTGTATTACATGAGCTTAGTGTGATGTATGCAATAAAGATGAAAGAAATAGAAAATAAAAATAGAGGTAATGAGAAATAAAAAAAAAAGAAAAAAAAAAGTTACAGGACAAGTAAGAGGAAATGGAAATGCTGAGTGAAAAACAACTAGTAATTCACAGGTGTACTGCAGTGATTGTGTAACAGATACCAGTTTGTAAACTGATGAGTACTAAGACAACATAGCAATAAAAATGAGCCTGAAAAGTAGATTAACTAGAGAAGTTGAAGGTAAGAGGAAGGTCTTCTGATTCTGTACCCAGCCATTTTGATGTTACCCAGGACACTACGTCTTCATGCATTTAGCAGTGTCTGCCTGCCCGCCCAGATTCACTGCAGCTACTGAGTGAGAGTACCTACAACATCTACTATGGATCACTATTGTAGAAGTATCCAGCTGCCAATCACGCTGGTCAACATATGCTGTCAGGGCACACCTGATCCTTCACAGACTGAGCCTTTAACAACCATGTCCTTTCAAGAACTTGCCTCTACACAGACATGAAACCTATTTGATCTAAGACAACGAAAGACAATTAGACTTTATATATTAATGCAAACCAGAATGGTGACTCTTATAAATAAGATTTGTCATTGCTATTGGTGCTACAAGAGTGCTAAAACAAAAATGGAAGAATGCCATGAGCCACAGATTTTTCAATGTACCAGTTTTCTAGCACATTAAAAACTAGTTCACACTTTTCCTGAACTGATGTATTATTACTAAAATGGTGAACTGTTAATGCTGTGTACAATAAAATGGTGCCCCGCAACATTTTCTTCCTGAAATATTTAGGACACCAATACATTTATCACCACCTACACTTTTACTCTGACCTGGAAAATAGTATGCCTATCAGAAAACCATTGGTGTCATTCCTTTGAGACATTTTCGGACCATCCTCTATAGTTTTTAATAAAATTCTATAAATCAGCACCATGTTTCATCTGAAGGTTTACACCCAATATGCAACCTGAACTGCAGTAATACTAAGCAATTGTTAGGCTTAGTGGATTGAATTTTCTTTTTATTTCCTGTGTTTCTGTGGTTGTATATGTATGTATTTATTCACTTATTTATTTATGTATGCCTAATCAGATAGCCAGTCAGCATTAACCATGCTTATTACTTCACAACTCTGTTCGTGTCATAATAGTGTACTATTTAAAAAAAAAAGAAAAAAAAAACTTTACATTTTCAAAGGAACTTGCCATATACAGAGCTTTATTTTTACTTCCTTGTGACTATTACTGAAAACTTATCTTTCCTTCACAAAACATAATATTTACTTTCTAAATATCAAGCAATTTTTTTATCGCCTCATATGTAATTATCTAAATTGCTCAGCCTTGGGCATTTCTTCTATAGATGCACATCTGAGTTAAAAACAAGAGGTGCTAAACTGGATTTTGCAACCACCCTGGCAAGTACAAGTTGCTTCAGGAAGAGATACTTCTGTAAGCTCTAGTTTATGTCAACGGAAGCAGTAGGTTTGGTTTTGATCACAATTGCTGCAAACAACTTGATGCAAGTTGTTTAAGACAAACATTTTACAGTATAACTGTGTCACGTATGTCCTAACTTTTCTCTGCGGTAGTAGGATATCAGCTCTCTTAGCTTTGCTATAAGGTAAAATAACAGGACTGCAATGCCAATGTGTTATAAAAACAGGAACTTATATTCGTTACAATTCATGATTACATTAGTGTCAAACTTTAAACTTTTAGTTATTTGATTTTTAGACCCTTTTCAGTCATTTACCCAACCTGTTTTTGGGAGGAACAAAGAAACAGAAATACATAAAAAACAAAAAGAAGACAGATAAAAAGAAGAAGAAGAAGCAAACAGGGAAAAAAAGAGCATAGGCATGGGCAGAACATGCAAATTTCACATAGATAATGATTGGAGGTCAGACTTATACCTGGAACTCTGAGGGCAATATCTATCCAGTAATGCAGTATCAAACCTCTATTCCCATTTCAAAGTTATACTTTATGCAACATGTACAGTTGGAATTAATAAATGGGGCACAGCTGAATAGCTCTGCCAAAGACAGCCCTCATCTAGGATTCAATATTGGAGGCATATTTGTCTAGTTAAACCATGGGCCAAACTGTATGTGGACACACACACACACACACACACACACACACACACACACACACACACACACACACACACACATGCAGCAACAGTTTCAATCAGGGCCAGCAGCATCATCATAACAGACCAGCCTTAGGGTACAACATTAGAACAGAAAATGTGCTTATTAAAGCATCTTTAATCTTTATGGTTATAAACTGTGCTCATTATGGCAAGAAAGAATACTGCAAAGAGATATTAACCAAAGCAAGTGGAATGCAAAAATAGAGCAACAGAAAGATATGAGAGGAACACAGCCAAGTCATGATGAAGTTACTGAGAGAAAATATGAGTCAATCTTTACTGCCAGTTGACGGGAGGAGCTGAAATGAGGACAGTAACATGATTAGGCAGGCAGGTCAATAGATGTTGATAGATGTTGTTGTTTGGTGCTAAGGGGATTATGAGGAAAGAAGAGAGAGGAAATTAAGATAGACAGCACTGCTTGAATGAGAAGGTTAGAGTGACAGAGTGCAGGATGTAGCCACATCAAAGAAAAAAGAGAAGACGAGAGAGAGAAAGGCATAAACTGCAAACACACTAAAATGACTCTAATAACCGTATGTACTATAATGGACAATATTTTATTTCGGGTGTCATTACTTTTCCAGTGTTACTAGTACTGAAAACTTAACTTTTGACATTCTGTATTACTTTCTGCTAATTTTGCGTACTTTTCCTACACAGAATTACACAGCTGGCAAGACAGAAGAGCTGATTGTCTTAATTGTCTCCTTTCTGCATTATTACCAAATTAACTTTAAAATAATTACATTTGCATAAGCATCTGCAGTCACCTTCATTTCTTCGACAGTTCATTTCACTGACAAGTCAAGTCAGCAGGACCAATTCATTGAAAGTTCATTTCACTGACACTCATTTCGTCAACAGTGATATATGGCCTATTCCCCACTGTAGAGTGATCCTGGAGTTAGAATAGATAGTAAGGGGGGTGTGGGGGTGATGCCCCCACATACTTGGCTTCTATATTGTTTTCTGCAAACAGTTATGCATTGCACTTGTAAGTATACATCTGTATAGTGTAAAAAGTTTATGATATGTGGGGGACTTCACCCCCCACATCACCCCATACTTTCTATTCTAACTCCAGGATCACGTTACAGTGGCAAATAGGCCATATATCACTGTCGACGAAATGAGTGTCAGTGAAATGAAGTGTCAGTGAAATGAACTTTCAGTGAATTGGTTCTGCTGACTTGACTGTCAGTGAAATGAACTGTAGACGAAATGAAGTTGATTCAAATATACATATACATACATATATATATATATATATATATATATATATATATATATATATATATATAGGTTCATAGGTTCATAGGTTTATACTAGGCTATCTGCCCTAAGGCATTTATAAGCCTAGCCCAAAGTTTTGTGGCTTACGCCACCCCTTATGTTAAAAAATATTGTGCCCATTAGTTTGTTGTGCCTCTGTCCAGCAGTGACACAGAGATGATTCCCGGGGTAAACCTACGATCTCCCATCCACCGGTCAAGATTTCTCTTGAACAGAGCCAGCGAGGTGCTCTGCCTCACATGGACCGGGATTTTATTCCACAGCATAGGGAGTCTCTGAGTGACAAATCTATCCCTCCAGCATGTCTTATTTATATCCGTGCTAAGGTTTAAGTCGCTTGCTCTAGTGGATCTGATTGATTTGGATTTTTTGAGGTGGAGCATGTCCATTAATTCCGGGTTGGACATGGCCTTGAATGTCAGGCACAGGTCACCTCTGAGCAGACGGTATGCGACTGAATAGAGCTGGACTTTCTTCAGTCTGGCAGCATATGACAGATTTTGGAATCCCTTTATCCTTTTGGTGAGGAACTTTTGGGGTCTCTCCAATTGCTGCAGGTGTCGGGTGAGATACATCCCGAATGGGGCATTGTACTCGATAATTGGTCTGATAAGTGAAGAGTACAGGGGAACAATGACCTCACTTGATCTGGATGTGAATCCCTTCATGATCAGGTGGGCAATGTAGAAGGTCTTTCTAACCACTTTAGCAATGTGAGTGTCAAAAGAAAGGCCACTGTCTACCTGGGTCCCCAGGTCCCTGATAACCTCTTTTGTGCTTAGTGGATTGCCACCTATATGGTAGCTTGGGGTTACCTTGTTTTTCCCGAAGGGTATGACTATACATTTTTTGGCATTTAACTTCAGGCCATGGCTCTGGCACCAGCTATCAGTTTCCGTGAGACCCCTCTGAAGGATATCTGTGTCCGATGTACTTTCCACTATGGCGCCCAGTTTGCAGTCATCTGCAAACATTGTCAGCCATAGTCCTCCTATGCTTGCCTGTACTTCTGAGAAGTAGATGCTGAACAACAGGGGGCCAAGGACTGAGCCCTGTGGGACACCACTTGTGACCGGCTTGGAGTCTGACATGGTGCCAGCAACTCTAACCCTGTGGGTTCTGTCCTTTAGCCAGTTTGCAACCCATCTTGTGACATATGGGTTTACATTTAAGCTGGTAAGTTTCTCTATAATACCTGAGTGGGGTATTGTGTTGAAAGCTTTTGCAAGGTCAAGGTAGGCTGTATGGACTGCCTTTCCCTCATCAATGGCCTTGGTGACTGTTTCAAAGAAGTCGACCAAGTTCAAAAGGCATGATCTGCCCTTGACAAAGCCAAACTGGGTCGGGTCCAATGTCTGCAAGTCCCCTATGTCTTTGTTTATGAGTTCCATTATGATCCTCTCCATAGCTTTGCAGACCAGGCTTGTTAAGCTTATGGGGCGGTAATTACCACGGTCCGTAGAGGCACCGCCTTTGTGGAGTGGGACCACAGTTGCCGTATGCCACTCCTTGGGCACATATCTTGTGGTAAGGCTAAGATTAAACAGCTGCCTTATGTGCGGGTTTAGTTCCTCATTGAGTTTGTGTAGCACACAGCCGGGGACACCATCCGGTCCCATTGATGCTGTGTTTTTAGCTTTAGAGAGAGCAGCTTTTACCTGCGCATTTGAGATGTCTGGGAGGCTACACTCCGCTGGGATAGTTATCTCTCCTTTTGGGGGGGAGAGGGGGGTGAAGTTTGCACTGAACCTGTCTGCCAGTAGGTTGGCAATGTCTGTGGGTTCAAAGTACAAAACAGGTGATGCTGGTAAACTGCACTTCCAAAAATAATCCAAATGCATAAAAAGCAAAGGAAGCAATGACGAAGTGGCTTGGTCCACGAAAAGTGCTCACCATTCTATGTTCATTGTGGATTAAACTATTTTGCATTCTCTACAGCCGTGGTCTGTTGCTTCCTTTACTTTTTATGCAACCTCATTATTCTGATGAGTCTTTTGTATCTGTGCAAGAAAGCATTAAATAAGTTGTTCTGTTCGTTTCACGGCATTTCCTTGTTTTTTTGGCCATGTGATGTTTCAGAAATTTAACTAGTTGTCTGTACATGTAGGTTGACCATTGGGTATATATATTTTGTGATTTGTTGCAATGTTTCTCCTCATTTTAAAAATACCCCCTCCAATAAATATTAAAGTTCTTGAGCTGAAAGTCTTATTTACATCTGTATCATATCAGAATTAAAGACACATGAAATGTATCTCTGATATCACAAGATAAAGTTTTGTATTGGCTTAAGAGAACATTCACTTAGTGGAGACCACAAGGATAATACAACAAATAGGTCTAACTGCAAGCTTCATAAAGTACAAGAAAAGAATATTTCAAGCTAATAGATGGTAAATATGAGGAATAGTTATGTATCCAAAAACTACAGTATAGAGAGGCTGATGGGAACGAGAAATTGGAAAATCCAAAACTTATGCACAAACAGTAAAAACACCTAGACAGAGGGGATTCATTATATCCTGGAAGTTAGTTATCTCAAGAAATCTTTCATGTGGAAATCTATGATCAGACAACATTTTGGGTACTTCTTGTTTATACTGGGGGATGAAAATCATCTTCAGACATGAATATGAAAGCTCCCACACAGAAACAAATATCTGATCTTGCTACCCTGCATGAAAATGTACGACAGGAAGTTGTGGATGGTAATGCTGATGTAACATTAAAAAGATACAATCCCACTAAAACCTCATCAGGTAAAATATCATTGATGAAGGACACAGAAGTTCTTTAACAGTTTATAAGAGCTTGCCAAGTTACCTCTGAAGACTATGGAGCCTAAATTTCACTACAGAGAATGTAGATGTGCCAAAGGATTCTTAAAAAAATTTATGCAGTTTCTTAAGTGGTTTGAATACACATGGTATAGCATGCACTCCAGACTGGAGCTTGACTGATTTGAAGACATGGTATCTAAAGTGTACAACACTCAGTACTGGATAGATGGTAATGTGTGCAAAAGATAAGGTGCTGTGAAAATACTACTTGCATTAACAAGTCTAGAGATCAAACCACAAGAGAGAAAGGGATTTTTATTTGGAATTTTTATGTTACTGCTATGCAAATGTATGCTCTACAATGTAACAACATCAATTAATTTGTATACCAAAAATACTTTTTATGACATGTAGCATATCATAATTATTTTACATTTTTGCTCTGAAATTTTATTAAGGTGAAAACAGTTGTCATTACTGCAGCTCCAGGGAAAGCCTGACTATACATTGCATCACTGGAAAACTGTACCTATTCATCTGCAAATGAATCCCTGTGTCAAGTTTGGAAGAGCTAGGTTTGATTCTACAAAAAGTACAGTTTTGTACCTACCATAAATGTAGATGTTCGAGTGTTCACACTGCTGCAGTCATCACACTTGGGTTATCCTGCCGTCAGGCGGTTCCGCAGTCGGCCAGAGTTCCAAAATCTTGGTCTGGCATCAGTTTCTGTCGCTTCTTCCCTGACGTCAGTGTGACAGGGGTATATAAGAGGCATCCAATGCCATTTTCTTCAGTTTTTCTTGCCCCAGATGTCAGGTGCCCCCAAGTAGGTAGGCAATACATATTGCTAATAAAACATGTAAAAGGAATGAAAGGAATACCTTCAGTTACAAGCAAATACACCACAAAGGTTGTACAGGATAGAAAAGGCATATAAAAGTTCAGCTAGGTCAGAGGGGATGGAGGGAGGGTAACCTGGACTGCAGCAGTGTGAACACTCGAACATCTACATTTATGGTAGGTACAAAACTGTACTATGTTCATCGTGTTACACTGCTGCAGTCATCACACTTGGGTTGAATCCCAAAGCTAAGGATGGGTGGAGGAACTAAACAGGGTTTGAAGAGGCTAGTAGGCCCTACAGAACTGCAGTGGCAAAGCCAGCTCTGGTTTTAGAGTATAGAGGTAAGTGATAGTGCTTGGTTAAGGTGTGCACTGAACTCCAAGTTGCAGCCTCCAAAATATCCTTGGTTGGTACCCCTCTGAGGAAGGCTGTTGATGTTGCTGTAGCCCTGGTGGAATGGGGCCTAATGTTACCAGGTACATGTTTCCCATGGTGTGTGTAGCAGAAACGGATACAATGTCCAATCCATTTTGAAATGGTCTGTTTTGAGATAGCCTTTCCCTGTGATCATGCAGCATAGGATACAAAGAGCTGGTCAGATTTTCCTGAAAGCCTTACTTTTATCCAAGTAGTAATGTAATTGCCTGTGAATGTCCAAAGAGTGTAGGAGCCTTTCCCCTTTGTTCTGGGGGTTTGGATAAAACATGGGCAAATGAATGGTTTGGTTTAGGGCCACACTGGATACCACCTTTGGCATAAAGGAAGGGTTAGTTCGTAAAGCGACTTTGTCTTGATGAAAAATGATGAAAGGCTCCACTGCCATTAGGGCCTGTAGCTCTGAGACTCTTTGTGCTGAAGTTATTGCTAGCAGCAGGGCAGTTTTCCATGATAGAAACTGTAGATCAGCTGTAAAAGCTGGTTCAAAGGGCGGTAGTGTATGTTTTTTCAAAACAAAATTGAGATCCCAAGTTGGTGTTGGTGCTCTCCGGAGTGGTCTTATGTTCTTAGCCCCTCTGAGGAACTGTGTTAGTAATGGATGTGAAAATATAAGGAGATCCGTGTTGTATTGAGCTGAAATAGCTGAGGCGTGGATCTTAATAGATGAAAAGGAAAGTTCTTTGTGCAACATCTCAGTTAAATATTGAAGAATCTGAGGAATATTTGGGACAAGGGGATTTTGGCCTTTATCTTGGTTCCAGGCGCAGAATCTTTTCCATTTGTCTGAATAGGCTTTCTGGTGCTGGGCCTCCTGGCCTCCAGAATGACATCCATCACAGCTTTAGAGAAAAGTGTTGACTGGTTGTTTAGGTAATTTGCCATGCAGCCAGATTTAAAGTCTTGAGCTGGCTGTGTAGAATCTGATTGTTTTGCTGAGTGAGTAGGTGAGGAATTGGAGGTAAAATCCATGGTGGGCCTTGAGCCATGTTCCTTAGTATTGGATACCAGTGTTGGCGTGGCCAGTCTGGAGCAATGAGTATCATTTGTGGCCTCTCTAATCTGGCTTTCAGCAGCACCTTTGCCAGAAGAGGCAGTGGAGGAAAGGCATACACTGTCAGTGTTTTCCAACTGAATGAGAGGGCGTCCACTTTCCAAGCTAGTGTGAGGTATGTCCTTGTGCAGAATTTTCGTAGTTGGTAGTTTTGGGGGGAAGCAAACAGATCTATGTCTGGGCTCCCCCATTTTTGTGTTATCATTGCGAATACTTGTGGATCTAGTTTCCACTCGTGAGGATCTATGATGTTTCGGCTTAGATCGTCTGCCAATGTGTTCTTCTTTCCTGGCAGGAATTGTGCTTGTAGTTGAACTTGGTAGGTCAGTGCTGTGTTCCACAAGGTCATTGCTTGCCTGCATAGGGGGTAGAAATGTGTGCCCCCTTGCTTGTTTATGTACCACATCACTGTGGTGTTGTCCGTCTTTATTAGGAGTTGTCCTGGATGTAGGAGGTCCTTGAAAGCTGTTAGGGCATTTGTACAGCTAGCATCTCTTTTTGATTGATATGTAGATGCCTTTGATCTGCAGACCATTTGTCCTGAATACACTGTCCTGCCATGTGTGCTCCCCAGGCATAATCCGATGCATCTGTTGTTATAGTTCGCCTGGCTGTGGGTAAGGTAAAAGGCTGACCCTTGTTGAGGTGACATTCCTGAGCCCACCATAGAAACTCCTGTTGAAGGCAGGGAATGAGTGGAATTATTGTTTCCAAGCTGTGGCTGTGTTGAGTCCATACGCTTTTCAGGTTGCATTGTAATTTCCTCATATGCAGTTTTGCAAATGGTATTAGTAGTATGCAAGATGCCATGAATCCCAAGGCCTGCAGATTTTTTCTTGCAGGGAGTTGGGTCTTTGTTGCCATCATTTTGAAGTATTGAGTCAGTTGTCTTTGCTTGTCTGGCATGAGATAAGCCATCTGGGCCATTGTATTTAAGCTGGCACCCAAGAATATTATGTCTTGTGAGGGCACTAGTTTTGACTTCTTTTCGTTTACTGTGAACCCTAGGCAACTTAATAGGTTTTTGACAAATGCCAGATGCTTTAAAAGAATGTCCTTGCTCTCTGCTTGAATAAGGAAGTTGTCCAGGTATGGATATATTTGAATTCCTCTTTGTCTGCAGTATGCAATTACTAGTGCCAGGCATTTTGTGAAGACCCTGGGCGCAGTAGATAAGCCAAAGGGCAGTGCAGAGAATTGGTAATGGGTTGAACCTGCTATAAATCGGAGGTATCTTCTGCAATTTTGTATGATAGGGAAATGCAGGTATGCCTCCTTGAGATCCAACGTTACTAGCCAAGCCTTCTTACCCAGCATGGGAAGAAGTTGCTGTAATGTTAGCATCTTGAATTTGGGTACTTCCAGATATGTGTTTAGTATTGAGAGGTCCAGAATGGGTCTCCAGGCTTTGTCCTTTCGGTGAACTAGAAAGAGTCTTGAGTAAAGTCCTTGTCCTTGCTCCTGTGTAGGAACCTGTTGAATGGCTCTCATGGCCATGAGAGCTGAAATTTGCTTTTGAGCCTCTGCCCATTGATTTGGTGGCAGGTTTGGCATTCCTTCTATCCTTGGTAAAGTGTGAAAGTGGAATCTGTATCCTTGAGATACAATATTTAGGACCCATTTTTCTTTTGTGATGATGTGCCAGTTGTCTGCAAAAAGTGTTAGTTTTCCTCACAAGGGAGCTGCCAAGAGGGACTCATTTGGCAGTCTGAGGGGTAAGTCATTGTGTTTGTCTTCTGATAGTTTGAGACCTGTCTTCTCCTCCTTTTTGGGTTGTGGCACCCCATTTTCGAGGCTGGTAAGAGCCTTGTGACTGACCTCTGCCCCTTGGGCATCTGTAGTTGCCCCTCTGTGGTCTGGCAGAAGCTGGAAAGGACCAGTTTTTGGTTGGCCAATTTTTGCTGAAATGAGGGGGTTAAACCTGTAAAAAATCCTTGACCTTCTGCATAGATTTTGCCTTATCCTCCATTTTCTTTAAAACCTCTTCTTCTTTTACACCAAATAAAACATCCTGCTGTAAAGGTGCATCCAATAACTTTGCTTTAACATGATCAGGTAAAGTTTGTTCTTTTAGCCTACGTATGACAGACCCTGTCACTGCTGCTCTACAAGAAGCTTCTAATGAATCAAATCCACATTGCAAAGTATGTTTTCCCACTTGTTCAGCTGCATGCAACAAATCTTGGATTTCCTTGTAATCAGGCTGTTCTGTATGTGTAATCATTTTTTGTTTTAATTGAGACATCAAATATTGTTGATATTTCAGCATGTGAAACTGGCAATTTAAGGCTCTCATAGCTAGAGTAGCTGAGGTATATACTTTCTTTCCCCATCTGTCTAGTGTTCTAGAATCCCTTTCAGAGGTTACAGGATTTTTAGCAATAGAGGCCTTAACCCCTTTGAGACCCTGGGAAATGGTTTCTGGGTCAGCAACAGGGCTTTTATATAGGAATTTGTGTGAGTCAGGGACTCTGTAGTATCTGTCTGGTTTGGCTGGTGCAAGAGGTAGTGAATCTGGGTTAAGGCTAGATTCTGAATAAACATCATCTACAATGTCTAACATGGGTGCAATAGCAAGTGGTCTTTGCTGGGGAAGTAAAAGGAACTCTCGGAGCCTTTTCTTAGAAGCCGAGTAATCCTGGCCTTCCCAGTGGAAATGTTCCCTCATGGTATGTAAAGTTTCCCCAAAAGAGTAATCTTCTGGGAGAGATGCTGAAGGGATAGACTCTTCAACATCAGAGTCTTTGTAAGGGTGAAAAGAATATTCCTGTTCCTCAGAAGAATCTGAGGAAATTGAAACCTGGTCAGAGGAAGCGCAGTCCTCCTCCTGTCTTGGCCTTTTATCATGAGGGGAATGGGAGCACCTGATTAGGGTAATTAAATCTTCAGCGATCTTAAGCATCTGTTTCTTAGGCATGGGGCCTTGTACTGGAGACTGCACAGTACAGTCTTCTTTGTTTTTAAAGGGATTTTCAGCTTTGCATAGGATTTAATAGTGAGTGTAGTCGGTCAGAAGACACCTTCTGCAACTGAAGGCGTTTCAAGTGCACCGGAATCTCCTTCAGCCATGGAGTCGGAAGGGCCTAAAGGTAAAGATTGTGGAGACCTAGCAATCTCCGCTTGGGAATCAGATGCCACCTGGGGTTCTAAATCAGCAGTCGTCAGTGGCTGTATAGTCACCTCACTGAAAACCGGAGAACCGGCGACTGGCGTAGCAGAGGCCTTGGAGTCTGGTTTGGGTCTCGGCTGCTTGTTCTTATCTTTGCGTTTTTTATGCATTCCGGTCGTCGGTTGCTCTGATGGCATGGTATAATTAAATTTCCCACCAAAATAATGTTGGGAGAAATCAAACCGACGTTAAATAGTTTGTTTGTTAAACCTAGCACAAAACTGACAACCTGTGACGTCATGGTCTGGGCCTAGGCAAGGAATACAATAAGAATGAAAGTCCTTATGAGGTATTTGCTTCCCACAAGAAATGCAATTGTTAACTTTTTCTGACATCGGACTAAGGCAAGAAAAGGTTCCCCAATGGGGTACTTAGCTTTATTGAAGACTTCGGTCTTAAATTCGATTTGAAAATCTCAGGAGTCAGCCGACTGGCACTTGCGAACTGCTTCTGATTCGGGCACCACGCGGCAAGAAAGACTGAAGAAAATGGCATTGGATGCCTCTTATATACCCCTGGCGCACTGACCTCAGGGAAGAAGTGACAGCAACCGACGCCGGACCAAGACTTTGGAACTCTGGCCGAATGTGGGACCGCCTGATGGCAGGATAACCCAAGTATGATAACTGCAGTAGTGTAATACGATGAGCATCTTCATAACCATGTTCATAAAAGGAACTTTATGAAGGAAAAGTCATCTAGGTCAACAAACTGAGGCAAAAGTGTATATTTGAGCTGTAGCTGAAAAAGGGTTGTATGATGGGTAAAATCAGACCTGTGATATCCTAGTCCTTCACCTTCAGAAATCTAATCTGATTGCATAGTAGAACTGAAGCTTTGGTTCCCCTTGAATGAAAGCACTTTTTGATAAGAAGGACTGCATATAAATGAGTTCAGTTGATGTTAATGGATACACTAATGAGTAATATTGCTGGTTACATACCTGGATATGATTAAGCACTAAAGTGTACGAGCAGAATTACAGGAAATGTTAGGAAAGGCAGGACTAGATCTATGTTATAAAAAAAGAGAGTGGGGGTGCTATAAAACGTTCTGATATCATTAGTCATTTCTTAAAATCATTGTCTCACCTGACAGCTAGCTTTTTACACCACATTCTATCAGAATGGAATAGTTTAGGAGTGTCACCTCGTGGTAATGTTGTATAATGGTGATTAAGCATACTATTTTGTCTTCTGTCCTAGTCTGCTGCATTCTAGTCTAACATAAAAACAAAAACATTAAAGAGCATTAACAACAATGTCTATTGTGTGTGGTATTTTTGCCAGCATGGTTGATGAGGAATTTGGCGGGCTTGTTATACAGCTCATGCACTTTGGGACATCTGTGAAAGACACTGCAATGAAATGTTTCACAGAAAAGTCAATGACAAAGACAAGGCCGACAGGAGAAATTTGGCACTGGAAAACATAAGATGTACAATACTGGACTGGAACTGGTCAGATTACTCCATTAGCATCAGCTTGTGTTCTGAGTTGGGCCCCCTGCATTCACTAGACATTCAACTTTTGGGCTAATTCTGAAAGTTTTTTTTAATTACTGTTATTATTATTACTATTATTATTACTATTAATTTAAATAACAGTAGTACGCAGAGAAGTTTAAACATGGGTAGACAATGATTCATAAAGCATCACATGTCAGTGGGGTTAGGACTCGTGGCAGCAGCTATTTATTTATTTGTTTTAATTGTGACAGGAATCTAATGACATCATGTAAATCTAATGGTTGTGGTATGTATGCTTAAATATTCTACATATCCTTGTTATTAACATGTTTATAACTGTGATTTGCACATTTACATTGTGATGTTGACTTCTTCTAATAGAAAAATATTATGTACTAAAAATAAGGAAATTTAAGAATGATATATGAAAATTGCATTTTCCAGTAGACAATCTGAAGGTAATGTTGCTCAATGCTACAAGTCTAAACCTCAAAATGCACTCTCTCGAGGCACTCCTAAACATGGAGAACATTGAAATCTGTGCAGTAACTGAGACCTGGTTCAAGGCTCCAGAGAGCACCCCTGCAATACCAGGTTACAACTCTTACCACACTTTTCGGCCACCAAACCAGGAACAAAACACTAAAGGTGGAGGAGTGTCCATATTCACCAAGGATATTCACACCACCAGGCTAGTTGCCCAACACAATGCATCTGAAATTATCCAGGTGCAACTAACACTAGGTAAGACTGCAATCCAAACTGTAACTTGCTACAGATCCCCCACCATGCCCCAAGATTCTCACTACACCTTTCTAAACATACTGGAAAATATTAAGATACAACCAAACACCCTAGTACTGTGTAATTTCAACTACCCTGCCATTAACTGGGAAAATTACTCGTGTACCAACACCTTTGCCCAATGGTTCTTGGAATTCATAAATTCCAGCGCCCTGGATCAAGTAATCCATAGTCCCACCAAGGGCTCCAATATACTAGACCTGGTCATTACCAACATGGGAAATCAATGCTCCACACCTATGGTCGCCCACTCATTGGTCAGGTATGACCATAAGCTAATCACCCTTAACATCCACATCCCATCCCCACCCTCCAGTAAGGAAACCTCCATAAAAAACTTCTCCTCCAAAGCCAACTTCATGCTACTCAAATCAGAAGTGACAAACTTCACGACACCCATGCAGACGGGAACTGAAAGTTTGACTGCTGAATCCTACACTAAGGCACTGTACGAGTACATCCACTCATGCATGAATTGTGCCATCCCAAATAGAACCAAGATTCTCTCCTCCAAAAAAAGGAAGCCAATCTGGTGGTCCCCTGCCATAAACAAACTTTACAACAAAAGGAAGAAACTGTTGCAGAAAAGATGAAAATCCCAGGATGCAAAAAACTCCCTTACCAGCCTCAGTAAGAAGCTGAGGTCCCACATAAAAAACCTCCAAAGCTAGTTACGAAAATAAAATTACCGAAGATTCCAAAGACAACCACAAGGCATTCTATAACTATGTCAAGAATCTAAATGGCAATGCTCAGATCTGCTCTGAGCTACAACAGAATGGCATTAAATATATTGATCCCAAGGATATTGCCAATATTCTGACAGATCGATTCAGTGCCAACTTCACCCCCCTCTCACCCTGTAAATGGCCCATCTCAGTACTGGAAGATTGCCAAATTCCAGTAATAACGGCCACACAGGTAAAAAATGCACTCTCCAATGCTAAGAATACAGCATACATGGGACCAAATGACATCCCGGGCTGTGTACTACAAGAACTACAAAATGAACTGGCACCTCAGCTAAGTGTCATTTTTAATCATAGCCTCACCTCAGGCTTCATGCCCACTGAGTGGCGCACTGCTACAGTTATCCCACTCCACAAGGGGGGATCCGCCTTGGATCCCGGGAACTACCACCCCATCTGTCTGACAAGCCTGATTTGCAAGGCCATGGAACATATTACCATGGAACTTATAAACAAAGACATTGGCAACCTTTAAATACTGGAATCCACCCAGTTTGGGTTAATGAAGGGACAATCTTGTCTCCTGAACCTGACTGACTTCTTCTAATCAGTCTCCAGATCTGCAAGGCCATGGAACATATTACCATGGAACTTATAAACAAAGACATTGGCAACCTTTAAATACTGGAATCCACCCAGTTTGGGTTAATGAAGGGACAATCTTGTCTCCTGAACCTGACTGACTTCTTCTAATCAGTCTCCAGAGCTGTGGACAAGGGTAAGGCGGTCCACACAGCCTATCTGGACCTCGCCAAGGCCTTTGACACCATCCCCCACTCTGAAATCATAGATAAACTTACTAAGCTGGGCATTAATCGCTACATCACTCGATGGGTTGCCAACTGGCTTACTGACAGAACCCACACTATAAAAGTAGCCAACTCCAAATCCAGCTCCAGACAAGTGACAAGTGGAGTACCTCAGGGTTCAGTCCTGGGACCGCTCTTGCTTGGCATCTACTTCTCTGAAGTACAGGTCAACACTAAGGAACTCTGGCTAACAAAGTTTGCAGATGACTGCAAACTGGGAACCATTATTGAATCCCCAAATTATGTGGATACTCTACAAAAGAGCCTTACAGAAACAGATGCTTGGTGCCAGAGTCATGGGCTCAAGCTCAATGCCAAGAAATGTATAGTTATCACCTTTGGGAAAAAAACATGTCCTTGTGAATTACCACATAGGTGGCAGTACACTAAACACTGAAAGTGTAATAAGAGGCTTAGGTACACAGGTGGACAGTGGTCTCACCTTCGATAACCACATCGCCACAACAGTCAGGAAATCCTTCTATGTGGCACACCTCATCACTAAGGACTTTTCATCCAGAAAAAAAGGAGGTCATTGTCCCACTGTACTCATCCCTCATTAGACCCATTATAGAATACAATGCCCCATTTGGTATGTACCTCTCAAGACATCTGCAACAACTGGAAAGGCAGCAGAAATACCTCACTAAAAGAATCACAGACCTAAAGCAGATGGCCTATGTGGACCACCTTAAAAACCTCCAGCTATACTCTGTTGCATATCGTCTACTTAGAGGTGATCTCTGCTTAACATACAAGGCTATGTCAAACCCAGAGCTGTTGGACATGCTACACTTAAAGAAATCCCAATCCCTCAGAGCCACCTGCTCCAGGGATCTAAACCTTGTCATCACAGTAAACAAAACATGCTGGAGGGATAGTTTCCTGACCCAGAGACTCCACATACTCTGGAATAGACTGCCCATACATGTCAAGCAGAGTGCCTCTTTGGCCCTCTTCAAAAGGAACATTGACGATTGGATGGGAGAAAGGAAATTCACCCCAGGGATCATGTCAGTTGCCCTGCTAGACAAGGGTCCAAGGAAGTAAATAGTGTGGGAAGAAAAAGCCAGGGAATTGTTATGGCTAGGCTTGTATAGGCCCTAGGGCCAATAGCCTAGTACCGACCTATGAACCTATGAACAAGAAGAACCATAAGTTATGAAATAAGTTATTTACCTTACAATATGTGACAGTTAAGAAGTATGGATGGAAATGTCTGTCCTATCCACAGCATAAAAAAATATCTGCAGCTCAAGGTAGAAGAGAGAAGAAGTATAGCTTTAACCTCTGAGCATTAAATATCATAGCAGCGTCATTTACAAATTATACCAAAGGGTCAAAAAGAGAGACACCTCTTTACTCTTTAGTACATGCCTGCAGATATTAGGCCCTTATAGTTAGTGTTAAGAAATATTTGTGTAGCATTTTTTCTACTTCCTTATAACAGTTAAACCTCAAAATAGTCTAATTTAGCAAAGAAAATCAGTAATTATAGGAGAAGCAAGACCAAATTTTGGGGGAAAAATCATAAGTGCTCTGCTTAAATCATACACCTGAGAGGCACACTAAGATGAAGAAAACATAAGTCAACAGAGTTGAATTACTCTGTGATGCTCTCTGAAAGAGTCCAGTTATCTGTATCTTTTGTTTGCCTGTGTACAAAACAAGTCAGCTATTCTTTAAAATGTTAAATAAAATCATGTTGCCAACAAAAAGAATTTTAGGAGTAAAAGTAACAGAGCATCGAGTACATCTACAAAGCTGTAATCTCATTCATTTCAACACAACAAAAAATAGAAAAAAACAAGCTATAACCACAAATAAAAGCATGATATTCAATGAAAATAATTTTCAGAAGTCCAAAGTGAAACAGCTTTTTGCAACTAAACCCAATCAAATAAGCAACATCTGGAAGTCAAGAATGCAAATTTGTTCCATGCTTTGAATGTAGTTATAGTTACTCATGAATCCATTTGTCAGTTCAAGAATTCATTGCTTTATGTTTATGGCAAACACAGCATGTTTCATTTCTTCAACATTCCTGCACCAAACGCACATTAGAATATCCTCTGACCTTTCCTTCTCTCAATACTTTTATTCTCAGGGATTCCCTTTATGCAGTCTTCAGCATAGATGTTAGTACACCTTTTCATTTTTCAGGTAACAAGGCATTTCATATATTTTTCAACAACAAGGCTACAGATTAATTAATTTTGAAGCACTTTTGATTATAAAATTGTTTAGTACTATAAGAGTGTTATATATCTGTAAACTAACCTCCCTTTCCCTGCAAAATTAATCAGTGTCAATTATATGCCTCCTTTCACTGAGTCATATGCTACAACAAAGTGTTTCATGCTGAAGTACTCTCTCATCATTCCAGTAAGAATTATAACAATGGTAATATTTTCATAAGACCAAGCAACCAAGAAAAAACTTTTTGAATTCTGCAAACAAATGAGAATATTATTTTGGTGACGAGATGTATGCAAATAATTAAGCAATAACCCATGCCTGGGTGTGGGTTATGCTGGATTTACCCACGGTTGGTGTGTTTTGGTCATGAGGGCGAAGCCTGAGTGGCTAAACAAAGACAACTGTGGGTAAATCCAGCATTACCCACACCCAAAAGTGGGTTATTGCTATTATACAATGACATTATTTAAGAAAAAAAATACTTACTTTTCTTAAATAATGGCATTGTATAATGCCTCCATGCTGCCCTTCCTCAGCTGTCCATATTCTACGGCAGTTCTGATGTACTGCGCATGCATATAGTTACGTACATCATGGCTGTGTGTGGAAGCAATGGAGAAAGGAAGATCTCCGTTGCTTTTTAAAAGTGTCTAGCTATGTTAAAACAGTTTAACATAGTGAGATAGCTTAAAAAAAGCAACGGAGATCTTCCTTTCTCTGTTGCTTTTTTTTAAAGCTGTCTCGCTATATTAAACCTGTTTAACATAGCGAGATTACAGCAATGGAGCTCCTCTGTCCTGCGTTGCTGTCTTAAAAAAAAAAGACATACTAATGGAAAAAGTCTTGAAGACTGGACCTTTTTCCATTAGTATAAGTCTGATTTACAGTGGGCACGCTGAACAATCAGCATGCACGTTTTGAAATATTGATGGGGGGTCATTGTATAATTTATGTTTATACTGCGCAGGTAAATACATAATGCTACACTGTTAGTCTTTCATGAAAAGGATGGCAATATGTCATGCAGTCCAAAAGGAAATGAGCATAGTTATTTCTACATACACATCTCATATATAGTACAAAGCATTGTTTCATAATTCTTGCTACAAACTGAGCTATCCTTCTGTTTTTCATGGATATCTTATCCAATATCTGAATATATGAGAAACAAAATTTCAACCATTTACAGCAAAATAAATGCTGACTAAGTGAAACACACTGTAAAGTTTTCATTGATGTTATTTTATTTTTCCTGTACCTCAACAACTCTTACACAAAGCGGGTGTGACTGTGTTTGTAGATACAAAGGAAGTTCTCCACATAAAAGCAATTCATATTCCATAGAATGAGATAGTCAAGGACTGCATTAATGGAGGTCTAAAACATTTTCTCTCTACCACTGTTGGAACATATATCTCCTGCTAAATGTGAGGTCTGATTTTACAAGATAAGCCTCTTCCACAGGTTCATAATACAAAGCACAGCCCTTACTCAGCAGTATTGCCTTTTGGTGTACATAGGTCATCACTCTCAGGCCACCAGTCACTGAACACAGCACCAGTCAGTGACATTTGTTTCTGCATTGTTTTTGATAAAATTAATCAGCCTGTCAGCTGATTTGTCCTCAGATCTATAAAACAATTAATCAGCTATATGTTAGACTTTAAAGTGGCCACATGTATTACTACTATCCTGATTAGTGGTATATGTTTATGTGTATCTGTGTGTGTGTGTGTGTGTGTGTGTGTGTGTGTGTGTGTGTGTGTGCGCGCACGCGCGCATATATACCTATAACTACATCTATATATATATATATATATATATATATATATATATATAAACATATATATATATATATATATATATATAGAGAGAGAGAGAGAGAGAAACATTCGTACACTTAAAATTGTAAAACTGTTTTAAATATTTCTGAAATTAACACTGTGTTTAACGACCTTTGACAGTGATCCCAGTATGGTTGCTCTTCCATGAATGAATCCCCACTGATTATTTAACAGCTTGAAAAGGAAAGGTAAGCAATTGTAATGATCCTTATCTTAATAAAAAATGTATGTGTGCGTTTATGGGTGTGCATATTTCTATCTTTAACTTTTTGGGAAAAATAATTTGGGGATGCAGGCAAACATGCATGAACTTTCAAAAGCTCTGCTGAGTGCGAACTCTGATAAATCTCACAATACACGTTGTCCATACACTTTGTTGTACACAATTTTTATTTAATGGCATTTTATGTCCATGTCCAACTAATATTAGGTAAAGTCCAATACCATATTCTTGCTAGCCCTTTAGTTATTTTCACCAAATAAAGTATTCAAAATGGTAAAAATATTTAGGGAAAAAAGAAACACACAATACAACACATATCAGTGGTATTATTTCCAACATTCAGCCTAAATCGGTCATATTTTATGAAAAATTTTAAACCCAACACAGTCTATATGGAAGAAGAAATATGTCTGGACCACTAAGTAGCATATTCCCCCATCCCACTACAATGGTAGCAAGCAATTGTGTGTTAAAATAAGTCTTCTTTCTCGGGTTAAACTGTTATATTATTTTTCTAAAAAAACTCAGATAATCAGATACAAATATTGTGCTGTAATATTACTATTAACAGTGGCAGTGTTCAGAATAACAAACAAAACACCTCATCTCACCTTTTCCTAGCACAAGTAAAAATAATAGGTATTTCTTCCAAAATTAGAGTTATAGATGTCTTAGCAAAATTACATGTCAACAAAGGAAATGTCTCTCTATAAAATGTTGAAACTTATGCTCCATTCCTAAATTTATCAAATCTCATTTAATATATTTATGCAGTATACCAATCTTAACTTTTTCAGGCAAAATACAAACGTACTCAGTCGACCACTGAGTACCACATCTACACATTTTTTTTCAGCTCTTTCGAGTTTCATATTAAATTCTTCTAGCTTTTACAACTCTCAGTTCTTGAATTCTCAACAGTGGCAATGTAAGTGAGTATACCGTGTGAACAGCTACTGATGCACATGGCAGGAATGCCACATTAAAAGAATTATCTTGTCATATAAAATAATACATTTCAGGCTGTGGCTACTTTGAAAGACTTGAGTAAGTCAACAAAATGCCACAATACTGGCTGCACTGGGTAAAGAAGCTCAAATAACAAAAGTGAAAATATTTTTTTTTGAAAATTAAAATAAATTTTAGCACAGGGTGTCACACACATGAAGATGCATTAGTAATGAATTATTTACTAATAATGCAGAAGTATTACCTATTTAGGCATTCAAAAGCACTTTACTTCTGGATATTAACCTGATTAAATGAGCAGAGCTTGCTCACTCAGTGCAAGCATCTCATCAGAATATCATAAGTCACTCCAGCTCTAAAGAGCACAGGAGGATTTGACTTCCAAGTGAATCATCCTTTAGGAAGCAACTGCATTTAGGTGTCAGGCTATGAGGAAAACAGCAGAACAGTACTGGCCATGCCTCGTAACAGCACAGGTGCTAAATCTGGTTTTCTAAATTAAAATATTTTGGTTTTCTCATACTTTAGGAATATTTAAAGCTGCTGGCATAACAATAGTGCAGTTCTTTTATTTTTTTTAATAAAAGCGACATACCTCCTGTAAAGTGCAGCATTTTAACATTCAAAGATTTGCCTACCTCATTCCACCTTACTCGTGCGCTAACACTAACCCTGCCATCTACCCTTGATTCCAACCCTACACATACCCTTACGACAAACACTTTCTTTAATAGTACCTCCACACAAGACACTCATACACCCCTCACAGAAATGATTCTATTCCCTTACACAGACCTTAACCCTAACCCACAAAGCACTTGTGTGCACACTCTCCTACCTCCTAATGCTGAAACAGTCAGTATACCCAAAAGATTTGGCATTAGGAAAAAAAAGCAACCCTCACATACCACAGGGAAAATTGGTCTTCCCAGCACTGATATTTCTGTCACATAAACAAAGAGAATTTAATCAAAAATGCACATCAGTTCACGTTAATATAAACAGATTCAACAAAGTGAACTGCAAGCATGTGTTTATATATATATATATATATATATATATATATATATATATATATATATATATATAAACACACATGCACACAGGTATTCTTCATCCCTTTATCCAAGTAATAAAGTCACCAGTCCTCCAGTCACAATATATTACTATGATATGCACAAGTCAAACAACTCCCAAGACTACTTTCTATCATGTTATCTATAGTCTCTCTCTCACACACACACACACACACACACACACACACACACACACACACACACACACAGACACACACACAAAAAACACACTAGTATCCATCATCCTTTTATCAAAGTCATATAGTTAGTAGCCACAATATATTGCTATGATGTACCCATGTCAAGCAACTCCAAGCCCACTTCCTATTTTCCCCTTGTGTTGCACACACTCATTACATATTCATACCTAGTTTCAACCAAGATTTCTGCATAACACCTCAATTCAGACATATAATGATGAAATTATTGCTATCCCCCTAGCATTTATCTATTAACTTTTAGACAGACTTCTTTTACTCTTCTTGGTAGTTCTCATAATTTACCTTCTCTTCTACCTAAGCTTTTCTCTCCTTATATTCCCCATATTCTTGCCTTTTTCCAATACCACATATTTATTTTTGCAATTACTGTTACTATTCTTCCTTCATGCCATGTGTCTTTCACTAACACCTTAACATCTTCTTAAACCTCATCATTTACCTTGACTTATTCAAACCTACTTTGCTAATCTTCTGTCCTCCTTCATGCCTGTAGTACAGGTACAAGTTGTCTGGGCAGCCTTTTTTCATGTATGCTTGAAACACCTGAAAACTGGACCACATACAGAACAGTCATTACAGGGCAGCTTAACGAACGTGTTGAATTTGCAGTATTCAGTGTTGCGATTAATCAGATTAAATGTGAGAAAATATTTTAAACCAAGGCAAAGCATGGCAGAAAGCTTTAGCTGTTGAATTTAACAGCTTATTCTCACATTTATAAGTAGCTGTGACTGACAGCTCAAACCAATTAAGATCCAGCCTACCAGTAGTCTGGAAACTGGTACTGAATTAATTGACTGTTAGCAGGTGTGAATGAGTTAGTACTAGTATATCCTTAATTGGCCATCTTCCTGAATACATTACTAGACTCCTGAAACAGACCCCCTCAGCATGCTCTACTCTAGGTTCTTACTCCAAATTACTCCTTCTTCTGTGACATTCACTTCTTGAAGTGTAACCTTTCACCATTTTCAGACCTTTACTAAGACACACTTAGTCAACAAATAAATGGTCCTTACCCAGAAATACTGCCATAGGTCATGTCGCATTTACCTGCAGCACAAATAAGTTCAACTGGAAGGCAAAGGGTTTGGTTGTCAACATCAATGGTGCATCAATGCTGGGTTCTTGCAGATTTCATGCTTTAAAATTTAGTTGTATGAGAAGGAGAACAGACAAAACATGAAAATTAATTAATTTTATACCATGCTTGTGTGATGTCTGTGTTAGCATAAATATAGATCAAGTGTCAGTGGTCTTGTTCCAGCAAGCCCTTACAAAAAAAAGGATTGTTTTTATGAGATATGGCACTAATTTTATTGCATGTTCTTGAATGATTGACCCAATGTGGCTGTGTGATGTGCTTGGCAATGATTACTGTGATGTTAACTACAGTAAGTCCCCCTTACATAGGCATCTGTTACGAAAAGTTTAGCAATGGCTTTGATCTGTGATGTGCCAACCAGTCAGAATTGAAAAAGAAAGAATGACAAGGGGATACAATCTTGCAGTAGGAAATACAGGAACTACAAGAAGTACACAAACTGCTGTCTACCGCTTACATTTACTGATGCTAAAGAAATTATAAGGAGATTGAAAGAACTGCAAACTTCTTCTTCTTTCGGCTTTTCCCGGTTAGGGGTCGCCACAGCGGATCACCTGTCCGCTCATGATTGGCAGTGGAGTTTTACAGTGTCGAGTTGCCAGCCCAGCACCCAACCTTCCACAGAAGGCACACACACATGCACTCACACCTAGGGCCAATTTAGAGTGTCCAATCCACCTGCAGCATGTCTTTCGGATGTGGGAGGAAACCAGAGCACCAGGAGGAAACCCACGCGACCACAGGGAGGACATGCAGACTCCGCACAGAAGGCACCCCAGCCGAGGATCAAACCGGAGAACCTCTTGCTGTTAGGTGACAATGCTAACCATTGCACCACCGTGGCCGCCCATTGAAAGAACTGCAAACTAAATCATGTTAATTGTGTTCCCTTAAATATAAAACCTTCTATATACTGGAAGGCCATGCTGTAAATGAGGGACAGGAAAACGTGTTTGCAGGAAATGTTGTTCCTGCCTTACATTAATGACTGTTGCGCATGCACTTCCTGAGCCAGAAGGTAACAAAGTTATTGTTATCCTTATCTGCCCCTCACAAAATGGAACAAAATGTGCTCAGCCAGTCCGGTTCTTAACCCAGTATGATTTTAAGAGGTGAATACTGAATGAAGCCACTTAAGTTCTTCAAGATTTACTATTACTTTAAACAGTAGTTTCCAAAAGGAATAAATCAAACCACTTGCTTTTAAAAGGTCAGTAAATTACTCCCTTACTTTAAGGTTTCACCTTTAAGTGATGAGAAATGATAAATCATTGGAAGTCATTCTCTTACAAAGTAAGACTAGCGTTTCATATGTGCAGAATGTCACACAAAAGTAGCCCAAATTAAGTTCTTAACATTAACTCCTACACAGAGATGACTGATATTAGGACTCCATCAAGGGATTTTTGGAGAGTATAATAAATATTAGTAAGGTGTTCTCCTTTTTACATAGTAGAGACAACATGCAAACACTGCAATCACTTCTAATCAGCTAAATGCAATTATTTGTGTTAAAGAAAAACTAGCTAGCATACTTCATGATAAAAACAACAAAAGCAATCAATTGCTAGAAAAAGTACCTCTGCCGACAAGTCTAAAACAGTTTCATGGACCCTTCACTGACAGAATACCGGCCTAGTACACAATAACATACTATGATAGTTTGCTTAACGATATGCAGCAGCAACCATTTGTGCTATTTGCTCATAGAAATGACTGAAACACCTTTTCTGAAATACTTTCAAAACAGCATATCATGATTGTTTTTCTTAATACAGTGCTTTAGAAGGCTTACATCCAAAACTAGAAAGTCACACTGCCTTGAAAGCAGTGTGAAAGTAATCATCAGTAATATCCAAGTTTGAAATACAATCATCAGTAATATCCAATCTTGAAATACAATCAGACAAATCACAATAAGAAAGTATTCTAATTTCAAACAGTTTAAGAACAGTACACAATTTATGTAAATATTTTAATGAAAGGCTGCTAGTACCTTGCATATTTCTGTAATTCCATAATCTACATTATTTAAAGAAAACTCACATTCTCTTACCTATATATAAGGAAGAATCTTTTCGCCTCACGTGATCATCAATATATGAGACACCTAGAGGTTGAACTGGAGTAGCACCAATTCCAAGAAGAACTTGTGCTCCAATCAGAAGCAAGTACATCATGTTGGTTGTAGTCCTGTTCCCACATAGAATACCAGGATCTGGTTCCTCATCAATGCCAGATCCATTACTAGCACAAACATCCCTGCCTTGAGCTCCCCATGTAATTTCTCCAGACTTATACTCATATTGATGAGTGAGAAACTCTGGCAATGCCGATAGCAGGGCCCCAAGGGCCATAACTATTCCCCCACAACCAATCAACCGTGGTCTGTGACCTCTTGCCCCAAAATAACTCACAAAAAGAATCAGTGCTAGGTTTCCAATCTCAAAGCTGCTGGCTATGACTCCAACATCAGCACTCTGCAAGTTGAATCTTCTTTCCAAAGTTGTTAGGACACTGACCTTAAATGAAAAAAAAACAATGCTGTTAAAAGTTTAAACATGGCAAACAAATTCTCATATGCTTAACGTGAGACATTTACTGATGATATATGACATTTTGTAGAAAGAAAACATACCTTCAAGTTTTTCAACAAGTACAAAAGTTTGTTTTATTATGAAAATAAATAATCACTGTTTTAAAAGGGAATATTTTGTAACCTTATCATTTAGGAGTGCAGAGTTTCTTACCTCCGTGAGTTAACGATTCTGTGTATGAGCACACAACATGATAAAATATAAATAAGATAAAGACAAAATTAGCATATTAACTAAAGGCTTTTACAACATCTCACTCTGGTCAAGCTGACCAAAACAGCTGGCACAAAGAAATACCTTGTGACAGATTTTTCAACATTTGCTCACTTGAGTTACCTTCATTCGCAGCCATGAGTGTTGTTGCAAAGTGACTAAAAACATGAAAGGATTGTCTACAAAGCTCCTCCTTGGTTTGCTTCCTTTACCAGTGGAGAAAGCTTGGGCCTGATCAAAAAATCACAGCAGAAAGATAAGTGATTTTTATACAAAACAAAAATGCCAACAGAAATCTGGTAACACTTGCACTTAAAAACAAATACAACAAATTTCTTGGAAACAGGGTATAATTTAAGTTTACATGTGCGTCTCATAAGAATCTTAGTGAAAGAGGAGAAGCAGATATGGTACAAAAGGATTTCATTTCAAAATTCTTGTCACTATTGTATGAAAAAATACACATACAACATTTTTAGAAAAGTACAATACAATCATACTGTAGTCACACTGCAAAGACATAGCTTAATGACAGGACACAGAAGGCAGTAATGTGTAGAGAAATGAAAAAGGTCTTCTTTCTGCGTTTCTCTGTTAGGGGTCACCACAGCAGATCACCTGTCTGCTCATGATTGGCAGTGGAGTTTTTACAGTGTCAAGTTGCCAGCCCAGCACCCAACCTTCCACAGAAGGCACACACAGTCACGCCTAGGGCCAATTTAGAGTGTCCAATACAGCATGGCTTTGGGATGTGGGAGGAAACCGGAACACCCGGAGGAAACCCATGTGACCACAGGAAGAACATGCAGACTCTGCACAGAAGGCACCACAGCTGAGGATCGAATCGGAGAACTTCTTGCTGTGAGGTGGCAATGTTACCGCTGCACCACTGCGGCCACCCTAGAGATATGAAGAAGGTAATGATCAGCAATATGCCAAATGGACTGATTTAGCCAGTCCCATTTAGTTTATTTAGTGAAGATTACAGGTTACATGGATGGAAGGATTGCCCAGAAGAGATCAAGAAAGTTTTCTTCCAGAGCAAGGTAACAAAGTTCCCTCCAATACTTCTATTCATAAGGTATTTGACTGGAAGAGCAATGGAGTATAAATCTGAAACACATGAAGGTAAATATTCTACTTATACTAAATTTTGGAATGTGGTGATGGCAGTGGTCAGTACAGTGTAGGAGACATTTCCTTTTCTTCCAAGATGCTGTGACATCAGCGTTGTTTAAAATATCAACACTGACGTAGGGGGGCAATCCACAATTTTGTGTGTGTGTGTTTCTAGGAAGAAGTTCTTGTTTTAATAAAAATGTCATTCATCAGCATACTTTTACTGAGTAATAAGAAACAGTACTTGCTTCACTAACTCCTTCAAAAAGGCCTTTGACCTCCACTTAACTACCCAGTGGCAATGCTCTTGCTCCAGACCCCATATAACCTGACCTATTAAACACTTTCATCTCTCGCACATGAGAGATCAGCATACTTTTACTGAGTCATAAGAAACAGCACTTGCTTCACTAACTCCTTCAAAAAAACCCTTCACCTCCACTTAACTAACCATTGGCAATGCACTTGCTCCAGACCTCATATTACCTGACCTATTAAACACTTTCATCTCTCGCACACATCCCTAACCATTTCAACCTATAACACTCAACTCTGTCTATTTATTTCTTCTTTCTTTCTTTTTTCTTTGTAATTGCATAGGTAATGAGAATTGAATTTGCATATGTAATGAGCATTGAATTTAACCATTTGACTACCTTATGTTGTTGTTTTTTATCTTTCTCACTGTCTGCCAGATTTTGAGTCTTCAGTTTGCTATGCTACTTGTATATAAGACTAAGTATCGTAATTGCACTCTTATTGTATACAATGTCACTACCTGCTACTACTGTAAGAACTGTCTTCTAGAAGCATTGTTATACAAGATGATTGCTCTTGTCTCCCACTTGACCAATTTATTCTGTTCTAGTCTTTTTACCGTTATGAATGTCTGTTACTATTTTTTTTTTATTGTATTATACAATTTTCTTTCTACTAACAAAACAGTTTACTAACAATGGAACTTTTCTCCTCGGGCCTCCACTGAAAAAGGGTTTTATGCCCAGTCGGACTCTCCTGGTAAACAAATGTAAAATAAAGTAAATAAATTATATACTGCCCATGACTTTATTAGACATTTCTGTTTACTGCACACTATTGACTTCATTGTATATTATCATTATTGTTACTTCTCAATTGATGTTTATGTAATGTTATGATCACTTCTGACTGTTAAACTTCTTCATCTCATTTGTAGCTGTTTTTAGCTTTGTTGTAGCTGTTTGTAGATTTATTATAATTTGTAATTAACCGAATGTTGTACTGACATGTCTATTGGAGCTTTTCTCCCCAAACCTCCACTGAAAATGGACTTATTCTGGCCCTCCGGACACTCCTGGTAAACAAAAACAAATAAATCATAAATAAATATTTGTACTCATTTCTTTGTGATTAATGAATGTCTTAAACACGCTGGCCTTTAAAAACCAAAGGGAAAGACAATGAAGACATGCAGCTTCTTTACTGAAACAATAAATACCAATCTGACACCTTCCTTACACCTTACACAGAGTAAGATTAAGTGAAGATACGTGTAATTACGAGTACAAACTAATAACTGCTCATTATGCGTTTGCTCTACAGAAACATTATGCTGAGATCCTAAAAGTAATACTGGTTCATTAAGCAAGTATATTTTGTCCAAAATGTGTGTGTTTTCATAGTAATCTCCTGTACATGTTTTAGCTGTACCTTAACATTTTGCAAAGGCAAAAGAATTCTAGAGATTAATGTATGTGTGGACTGGAAAGTAGGAATAATGTAAAAAAAGGAATGTGTTAATAAAATGAAAAGGCAAGGAAGACGTCAGTGAAAGATTATCCTGTGCAGATCACAAGGTAGATCACAAAGTGATGACTACTAAATTAATTCTGGAAACGTGTATATTTATTATTAATCAAGCTGAGCCTCCTAGGTCAATGCCCTACTGATAGTGGAGAGCTTAAGTGGCATTTATTGAGGTTAGGTAAAATTTAGCCAGAATACTGAAGTATGAAAAGCAATCTTTAGTACACCTGCACGGCTTTAGTTGCAGTCTTCTGAAGAACTTTTTCAAAAACTTTTACAACAGACTTTTAATACAAACAGTGATAATAAAAACAACCGCAGTCAAACTTTAGCATGGAGAGTTGTAACAACAGATAAGTGCTTTTGGCAATGAGCCTTCTTCATATCATGATTTCTTCCTGCTCTCCACCTAGAGTAAAAGTGAGAACTCACCAATGAGGGCTAGGATAGGAGACACACCTACCCATTATCCAATTAGGAAATTAACCAATGGCTGGTTTGCTGAGGACCAGCCTCCTAGCTTGCACCAATGGATACTCTACTATTCTTAAGGATCGGCTTAAGTGGTAGTATGCTGTTCAGCCAAGGTGGCCAATCAGCCCTCAAGTTCACAATCCAGCTAGTTTCACAAAGCTCAGTATGGTTGGTAATGTCTCCTTCCCTAACAGTATAAGGTACACAATGAACCACTTTAAAAATAAATCTGTGTGTAGGTTGTGCAGAAATATGCATGGCAAGTGCATTCTTAAGATCTAAGCTGCGAATATCTCTAAGATGACAAAGTATTCTATCTTTCAAGCACTAATCAGTCTTGCCAATGTAAAAAGCTTTACAATGGCAGCACATCGTGTGATAGACTAAATGTCAACTATTACAGTTTGCATACACTTTGAATACATAAACTGTTTCCACACCTAACACATATCTGTTTTCCTCAAAAGAAACTGCATGATCCCTACCTTCAAGCTTAATGTATTTGTTAACTATGCATGATATTGAATACATTTATGAGTAACTATTCTACATAATATTATCTTTAATATTAACTATCAGTTGTATCTAAATTGTACAATGCATCTTGCTGCTTTTCTCCCCGGGCCTCCACTGAAAATGGGTCAATTCAGCCCAGTGGACTTCCTCAGCAATCAAACTGCAACTAAATAAATAAATAAATCTTTACCATCTACAATCAGCACTGGCTTCTGGGTTTTGGTTTAAGTCCTCGTCTGAATCATGGCACCTCAGGAATGCAGCACCTTACTAATACTGCAGTGCAGTTTCAATTCTGAATCATGTATCTAGGCATCTAGGTGGAGATAGATGCTCTTCCAGCCATCAAAAGTGACTGTGCTACAAGATGAGCCACTGAAAATGCAGCAGACCAACAAGGAGTGCTACACTCACTAATCTTTCCTAGAATGTAAGTATTCCAGGTAGGAGTGAAACATTTGCCATGAAGACAGAACTACAACCTCCCCTAAAAGAAAGACTTAAAGCCCTCTGTGCAATGTAGGAAATAAATGAGAGGAGAAAACTAATATGGTGGCTTATGAGTGCCACAGGGAATCAGAATGTGATTACAGATCTGAACAAGCTCTACTTCAAGTCATCTTAGAAAGTAATTTTCTATTAACAAAAGTGCTGAATGCAATGAATAGATATCTCATCACTGTGTGTGTTTGTGAATGTGTGTGTAGATGTGCTTGTATGCATATGTCTGTGTGTGGCTGTGTGTGTGTGCGTGTGTGTGTGTGTGTGTGTGTGTGTGTGTGTGTGTGTGTGTGTGTGTATGTGTATTGTTGTCTTTTATATAATGACTGCACGATGACTCTCAAAAGTCAGTAAACCCAACAGTTAAGACAGTATAGCATGTTGTGTGCAGTGAAGTTTAATTGTGCTATGAGTCCAGTTTGCACTTATTACACTAAACAATAGTGCAAAGTAATGCTGTTGCTGCTACAGTGTATAAATGCTGAGCTCCGGGTATTCTTATTGTGCTATGGTGCAGTTTTTTAATTATGATTTGTAACAACAGAATGCAGTACAGTTCTGCTCTGCACATCACATCTCTACAACTTGATACAGCAGTCAAATTAAACTAAGCATGACATTATAATTATGGCTGCCATTGCATGTTGTAGACATGCAAGGCATACAGCAGCGGAACAGAAAAGCAATTTATGCAACGTTTTAATGTATGTATAGGGAGCATAATTTGTGATGATTTTTTCCTCAGGACACATGCATTGTCCCCAGAATTTGTTTGCAACTCACGTGTAACAGTAATTATCACTAGAACTTCAGACTATAGATTTCTGTTTGTGTTATGTGTACTAAGATAATGATAAGTGTTGCAAAAGGGACATCTTTCAAGTATCATCTACTGTACAGTTCATATGACATTACACAGATATGTCCTGTTATGCAACACATGCTTTCAGCACATTGCACTCGTGGTTTGGTAAATGCCTGTAAGCACATTGTTGCACATTTTTTTAAATCATGCTCTATTCTACACATTCAGCTGCATGGTTGTTTCATACCACAGCACACAGTGACATGCAGTTGTACTATTTTGTTTAGTCCACTCCACACATATATTGTAATACCTGAGAAATGTGTAAGGCCATAGTCTCAGAATTCTTCCATGCATCAGCATTACCCACTACAAATTATTCCTGTGAAGTTCACATACAATCCTTTAAGAGGCTACAACAAAAGTGAGGGCAGACAGAAAGGGAACATAATGCATACCAAATTAGCCAACCTTGAAGAGTTACTCATATGTCAGTTGTTACATAACTTTTCTGCCTTATCTAGTGGCATATAATTAGGCAGACAATAAAAGGCATAATAGGTCCATAACTGTTAAGATATTCTGTGTATCAAAATCTCTATAAAGTGAAACACATCTGGTAAAGCCTATAAAATGATGGCAGATTTTAAGTGGATTATAAAGAAAAAATGAAAAAGTGCAACACAACTGGCAAAGTCTATGATTTTTGATAGATTTTAAACACATTATAAACAAAAACAGAGGACAGAGCACAAATGCCACCAGCAAGCCTTATGGAAAGGACCTTACAAGAATATCCCCTAAAAAGTAGCAAAGCTTTTAGAAAGGACATCTAGAGTAAATAATGCAGTGGGTAAGCACTTTATTGTAGTGCATTTAATGATGAAACACACAGCTGCACCTCAAATCGTTTCATAAAAATGACCATGCCTTTTGAAAAGTTGCAATGAAGGAACAAAGAAACTGTTTACCAGCCCATACAGAGAAAGTACTAAACAGCTAGAAAGCCAGCTAGAGCAGCATTTTTTGTTAATACAACCGCTCATGTCTCAAGGGTCAAATCAAACCACCAATGAGAGCATTCTTTTTCCCTGGTACAAAGCACACTCATATTTAATAAATCCATGAAAAAGCAAAAAAAGAAATATTTCTTCCTTAAACAGACATTGTTAAGAAGACAAACCAATAAGTTTTTGTTTTAACAAGAATTCAGACATCATTATGCAAAGTAGTATATGTGTGAGAAGACCACCTTTTACCTTCATTTCCCTGCCATATGACTCTAAACTAATCACTTAAAGCTCATGCCTAAGACTGTGAAACAACCAAATGCATGCAGATACTTTTTATGCAAAAGCAAAGGTTGTTTCATATAATTTTGTAACTAAAATTAATTTAAAAAATTGCTACCGAATGCAGAAGTCAAAGTACACAGCTTTATTTACTGAATTGACGTTTACGGGTAGGCAGGAGGTACTTATATCACTTTGGGTATTCAGCTGTAATTATGCTGGATTGGCATGAGTAAATAATTGTGTATTAGTTATGTAATCACCAAATTGTTAAATTAACAGTTTGGCAGAAAACTAATGATTAATTGGTTAGCTTTTTGCTAAACTGATAATATATTAGTCTGGCAATTACATAATTAATACACAATTGCAGTACTTACCCATGCTAACGCAGCATAATTGCATCTGGACAGGGATGGTTAACTGTAGCAATTTAATACACTCCAGTGTTTTTGTCAAATATCATATACATAGGAGTTTATCAGAATATAATCACAGAAAAATTTTCAGTTTAAATAATGCAATGAAACCACATGACTAAAATCAAATGACATAAATTATATGACACCCTCAGTAAATGACATAAAAAAGAAACAGTCATGTGAAATACTATACAACAGTAATTATAAAAAAAAATAATGGTCAATACATTTTTAAAGACTTTTATTGAAAAATAATACTGTTACTTGTTTCTTCAAGACCAGGAAATTTTATCAGCCTGCAATGACAGTTGTCCCGAGGTGATCCTCCTTTCTAATTTACTTTTAAAATCTCCATCCCCTCATATCCAAATGCTTACATTCCAATACAAAAATACAAGGGTCTATATCACATAGCCAAACTTTAATAACTTCGGACATGGAATGTTCGAACCATCCTGTTCGAAGTT
The DNA here is from genome assembly GCF_019279795.1 of Protopterus annectens. Lineage (NCBI taxonomy): Eukaryota > Metazoa > Chordata > Ceratodontiformes > Protopteridae > Protopterus > Protopterus annectens. The sequence continues at coordinate 1,941,484,706 of NC_056739.1, read as the reverse complement.
AAAAAACTTTGACTATGGATAAAAAACAAAAAATAAAGAAATGGAAAAAAATAAACTGTTGTAAGCAGGGGGGCAAGCCCCCCAGCTCCCCCCACACCTCCCCCCACTACTTAAATATAGCAACTCCGAGATCACACCACATTGAACAAAATGGAAACCTCCCTTATGGAGATTTCCACTGAAAAGTTCAAACTTCTGGAAATTCGAACCTATGGTCTCGACCATATGAGGTTCGAACTTGGAGAAGTTCGACTATCTGATAGGAACCCAAATACAATTTCATGTGTGAAATGCATGATTTGGTGTGATTTCTGATGGTTATGACTAAATAAAATGCAGGACAAAATGCGGAATGTGAAAAGAAACCCACATAAATGCAGGGAGGACATGCAGACTCAACACAGAAAGCACCTCAACTGAGAATCAAAGTAGAAAACCTCTTGCTGTGAGGTGACAACACTAACTGCTGCACCACCGCACCACCATCATTCACATTCTGTTGCTGAAATTTTACATTATGTAATAGGTATGGGAAAAGAAGGGTGGTAGAGGAACAATGAATGAGGATTAGAGCACAGTGTTTTATATACATACACAAATACATCAGTACTATGTACTGTTTTCAGTACCCAGATATAGGCAAAAACTATAGGTTTAGAGGATATGCCGATTGCAATAACAAGAACCTAGTATACATAGCAAGCTGCCAGCAATGTATAGCTTTCCATGTGAGAAAAATGAACAGAAAGTTGAAGGAAGAATTCTGCAACATATGAATAATATGAAGAATGGTGTTAAAATTAATGCTTTAGCGGATCATGCTACAGAATATGCGAGACATTTTTTTTTAATTTATGACATAAGGAGACCTTGCAAGAGAGTTTAAGTGAAGGAGATATTTAGAATCAAATGGAGATAAATGAAGTGAAATGGATAGCTGATCAGCGGGCAGATCAGAAACCCAGTTTGAATGTAGTACTTCAGTTGAAGACGATATTGAAAGGGTGGAGGCCCTATTGAGAAGAGATGATTAGATAGAAAGAAGGAGTTGGTTTGTTTCAAATATTCTGATTGATGTATTGCTGCTTAAAAAGACTTAGGGCAATGATATGTTTTTAGGATCTGATGAAGGCTATATGCTGAAAGCACTTACCCGTTTTTCCCTCTCAATGGAAGTTTTAAACAAAGATTTTGCTGTGGTTATCAATTTTATTAAAAAGGACTTTTTAAATAATTATGACATAGTGGTCCATTTGGATATTTTTGTCTACATATTCTACTTGTTTTCAAGAGGACCTTTAGTGGTATGCAGAAGCTTTTTGTTTATTTCCTTTAAGACTTATAGTGGATTTGGGTGGATTGAAAACAAAACCATTAGCAAAAGATATTGATTGAAAATTAAAATACTTTATTTTTCTAATTAACCACATATTCATTAACTCTTGGCATTTTTTAAAGCATTGGGACTCTATGTATCTCAGAAGAATGTTATGTTTCTGTGCATGGATTTTAAAAAAAATATTTTCTGTTACTCCTCATGGTAGAGGAATGGAATATTTTTTTACAGGCATTGACAGTTCATAACAATTATACTTATGAAGACATCATTATACTTTGTTCTTTTACAGGCATGGTGTTGCTTAACAAGTTTGTTTTTTTAGGTGAGTATTACCAGCAGATTAGTAGGGTTACAATGGCGGCAACTTCTTCACCAGTATTTGTTAATATTACTTTATGGTGGTGGGAACATAATTTTGTATTTCAGTCCAATTATGTATTTAACTGTTTTTATTATCTGGATAATATTTTGATTCTTTGGACAGGTACTTTGATGGAAGGACAGAATTTTATGAATTATATTAATAATACCACCACATTCTTGGAATTTTCCTATAATATGAGTTTTGAGAGCTGCCATTTTCTGGATATTCTAATCATAAAAAATGTTGCTGAAGGAAGACTTGATTCTAATATTTTTAGGAAACCTATGTTTTCTAATAGTTTTTTTTTTATATTATTACAGTGACCACTCAAGTTGTCAAAAGAAAAATATAGTGAAAGGACAAATGGTGAGATTGTCCCATTTCATTTTAGATGATAAGTTTTTAGATGAACTAGACATTTTTTTTAAAAGTATCATTTTAAACAGGGCTTACCTCAAAGTATTACTAGACAATATTGTTGAGTATGATAAAACATATAGAGATAGTTTAGATAAACAAATACTAAGATTCCCAGAAATGTTTGCATCTAAAAATGGAAAACCTGCAATAAGTAATGGCATGAATAAAGCTATCATCCTGAAACTTAGCAGGATGAGTTATTTGATCAGGGGTATTTTAGAAAAAGAAATGGCAAGGTATGATTGGTACATTAGGGATGACCATGAGTTTAAGTAATGCCCCTCTTATATTATATAAGAAAGCTAACAATTTAAAAAACATAGTTTAAAAGAACTAATGTTTCATGTTATAATACTAAGAACCTGAATAAAGTCATGAAGAAATGCAAAGCATGCAGGCAATGTAGATTTATTTATGATAGTGCTAGTACTCTTACTGGGAACTATCCTAAGGTTACAGGTATGAGAAGAAGATATGTTTGTAATCCTAAGGGTGTGGTAAATATTGCTTTCTACCCATTTTGTTCTAATTTTTATATCAAGAAAACTGAACAAGCATTGTAGTGTAGGCTATAGCAGCACACCTATGCTATTAGGAAAGGTGGTCCTAAAAATGCTACAAATGCTTTTTCATTTAAAGAAAGTGTTATGCAGTGAAAGAGGTGGGCAATGGTCAGCATATCTGGAATATAGAGAACTGTATTGGCAGTTATTATTAAATGCCAAACAGGAACAAAAGGATGAGCCACTCCACAGTAAAAAATGCACCTATTCAGGCCAAATTCAATAAAACCAATTCTGGACTTTATTGAAGAAAATAAAACAAATGATAAGCGTTCTCGTCCTGACCACTTCAGAACTTCATCAGATAATGAATTAATTTACACAAACCATTTATATAGTACAGAATCACTTCAGGACGAAAGTGCAGTAATCTACCAGTGTAGTACCTCGCAGGATGCGCGGTAGCAAACCCCGCCCCTAACAAGGCCATGCCTTATGAAGCTACATTCATATTAATTAGCTGTCATGTAGCTGTCAGTTACGATCATCTGTGAGACCATTATCTGAAAGAAGAAGCAGGAGGCAGTACCCTAGGGGGAAATGAAATGCTGTATTTTAAGATTGTGCTTGTTTGTAGAAAGAATGGTACTGGTGTTATATTAAATTTGAGGTTTCTGTTTACAACATTTCTTTGGTTTAATGCAAGAAGCAACTCAATTAGCCTGTTCCATCAAATGGCTTTAGTTGTATGAACTATTCTTGGTGCTGTATTCTTGCTGGTCAGGGCTGTCTTCTTCTTCCTAACAGGCTACTGTCACAGTGGGCAAGCTCAGAAGAGGATAATGGTGTCGATGTTTATTATCCCCAGCAGAAGAATCACAAGGAATGGTCAGTAAGATGAAACTCATATAGGTAGTCGGAGCTATAGAAACTAGTTATGTTTCACCGCATCTCTGGCTGTTTGTTAGCACAGCAGAAATCTCAAAGAAGGCAGAGTGCATCAGCAGACTCATATGTCACTTGCCGGTAGGAAAGAGAGCCAACCAGAACAGGGAACAACAGAAAAAACTGCAGTCAAGGAAAGAGGTTTCGTTTTAGACCTGTAGGAAATAATGACTTACTAAGGTCACAAATCTCAGAGTTCTTCCTTCTGTTATCTAGTGAACATAAAACAGAGAAAAATAAAGTTCTTGCCACTATACTTATTACTACCTTACGTTTTTCTATGGCACCCGTGATTTGAATAGGTGGCAACAATGTGTTAAACCAGTAGTTAAAAGTACTTAGTTTAGGACAGTGGAAATTAGCAAAACCTTGTCATTGTTAAATTGGCATACCTTGTCAGTCAGATGTGCGATGACCTGCCAATCAATGTGGACACGCCCTAACCTGCGCAGGACTGCCCGCGAGGTACTACACTGGTAGATTACCAAAAGCGCTTATCATTTGTTTTATTTTCTTCAATAAAGTCCAGAATTGGTTTTACTGAATTTGGCCTGAATAGGTGCATTTTTTTACTGTGGAGTGGCTCATCCTTTTGTTCCTGTTAAGCATCTTCGTGTTTTGCAACAGTTTTTCCTTTTGCATTTTTTTTACTAGTTATTATTAAATGCATCCAAACCCTGGGGAATTAATGAAATTATTTCTATTAATAGAGCTCTTATTTTGAGAGCTGCTGGGTTATGAATTTTGTAGCCCATGTGGAAATACTAATTGCATAAATGTTATAAGTTTTATGATTTTTATGCATTTTAATAAGGCATTGGTTTTATTTGCCTTGTATTTTAAGATGTTATTTTTTAAAACGTTACATGTATGGTATATTTAATAGTTTCCATTTTATGTTTTCAAAATAAGTTAAGTAACTTTTTTGAATTAATTATATAGTAAGTTGTTATTCGATTGGAGCATGATGCTGTCAACCATCATCAATTAGTTGTAATTAATTAATTAATTATATACCACATGATTTGTTATTTGAACTGATCTGATGTTGTTCCATGTGTATAAGGAACAACATCCCTTACTCTTTTTCTGCACTTATTATCCCATGGCAACATTTTTTCTAGACTATAGAGTTTAAAATGAGCAGTTATCAAGATGGTAAGTTACATTCATCCACAGGTAGGTTAGCTCACCAGAACAACCTAGCAGTTTTAATGAAATAATGGCCTCAACAATGTATTTCAAGTTTTGTCACATACACAGCAGCTGCTATAGCCACAGTAAGGTATTCTAACTTAAAGTTAAACAAATTCACACAACTCCTGCAAACCTAGTCTAATAATTGATTGAAAGGAGCTCATGACAACAGATACTTTCATGTACAGACAGCCACCATCCCCACCCAAAAGTTGCAGCCACATTGCTATGTTCACCTTAGATATCTTAGTGTCAGAGAAAAATAATACTCATGCTATACATAGTTTGAGGGGTTTTTTTTCACACAAACAGTACTTACCTTAAAGTATTCCCACTTCTTTAACAAAAGTCAATATATACAAAGCCAGAATAATGGCCAAACTGTAGCAGTCAGTCATTTTTTATCAACAGACAGTTCCCCAGTTATAGCTACATTATTATCTGTACATCTGATATGTCTAACTGTAATAAAAGAAAATTAAATAATGGCTGTGCAATGCATTTCAAGTGGTTTTAGAAAAATACACAGCTGCTTGCCAGGTATCTCCTAGCAAAATACTCTTGTGCATAACTCTCAACCTTCTAGCACAACATGAGGGACATAAATTAACTATTGCTCTTATACATTTGAAAAGCTGTTAGAATACCAGTTATAACAGAATTAGTACTAGCACATATTTTTTTTCTGAAGGATGCAATGTCCAGAATACAAATACATGTTGATATTTAGAAACTGCACTACTCAACAATTGGCTTGAAAACACATTTTTGAAGGAAGAAGCTTTAAAAACAAAAATTATACATATATATATATATATATATATATATATATACATATATATATATATATATATATATATATATATATATACACATATATATATATATATATATATATATATATATATATATATATGGCAAAATCCGGGGAAACATGTCTCTCAGGCTCCAGCTTTGAGCATAAAAATGAGGGACAAAACCAAATACTGAGTGAGAAAGACCCTTATTCAGGGACTAATTTTAAGTTTTGAAGTAATAGAGTAGAATGACAACTTTTTGCAAGTATTTTCTGAAGGAGATGAAGTGTGAAACTCAGATTCAGCTATTAGTTAATGCTTTGTCAGAAAACCACAAGCACATTAAAATATGTGGCAAAAATAAGTGACACAGCTGCTTGAGAGACAGCCCTCATTCACCAGCAAAGTACTCACATACAAAGCTATCAGCCTTTGTGCATAAGTATTAGAGAGAAGCTGACAAATAATGAAGGACAGACATCCAAAATCAGGGGTAGATTTTTAATATTGCTCTTGTATACTTACAAAAGCATCTAGAATAGCAGGTTTTGCAAAAGCACACATTTAAGGATATGAAGACACAGACATATGTCAATAGTTATACAGACACACATAGATACAAATATTTTAGGGCAATAATGCCCTTCTAACTTGCCAATAACCCCGATTAAAAGCCACATATCACCACATCCTTGTTCACCTTCAAACCTGTGTCGACATCTTATATAAAACTACTCTTAAACAAACTTCAACCATGCTCTTCTTCAGATGATGACCTTTCAAGCGAGTACCTAAAAATAGCAGCCAATAGCATTGGCTATCCTGTCTCAGTCCTTAAAATTAGGTCAGTAAAAGAATCCCAAATTCCTTCTCTCTGGAAAGTCACACATTATCCCTCTGCAAAAAGGAAGAAAGTCAACAGACATTAATAACTTTAGACATATAGCAATCTTATTTTCCCTCACCAAATTACTTGAATATGTATTCAAGAACCATTGCTATACTATTTCCTGTGGGAAGAACTCCTTCCTCCTACACAGTATGGCTTCCATCCTTTCCCAAAATACTAGCACTGCCCTTCTAACTTATATAGATACTGTCAATAAAGCTAGAGATAACAGCAAACTAGTTTCTTCCTTATTTCTAGACTTGTCTAAAGCCTTTGACACAGTTTTCATAGCAAATTTCTACTTCAAATGTCCTCACTAGGTCTCTTTCAGCCCACCCTGCTGTACCTGTCCAATAGGTATCAGTCAGTGAAATGGCACTCCATGTTCTCTCCTTACCTCCCTGTCACCACCAGTGTACCACAAGGCTCTATTCTTGGCCCCCCTTTAACATTTTCACCAACACACTCTATACTTCCATGCAACAGGCCACGCTAATACAATATACAGATAATTCCACTCTTATTTGTATATCTGACAACATGTTAAACCTCTGAAAAATTCCTCAGGAAGCTTTAACAGCCACTGAAACATGGCTTTGTAACTCACAACTCCTGCTCGACTCAACTCAAACAAGACCACACTATTACTTTTTTCACAAATCCCATTTCATGAAAAAACAAAATTTAAAGCCCTCTCTTTGATAATACAACCAATGAAGTCACACCTCATAGAAAAGTATTAGGGATGATAGTGGAAGATAAGCTTACATTTGACCTGCATATACAAAACTGCATAAAAAAAAACTAGGGATGCTTTACAGAGTTAAAAACTTTCTCACCATCACAAGTAAAGCTACACTTACCATTACTTATCTCCTCCCCACACTTATTTATGGTGCTCCCATCCTTACTAACCTCCGGGATTCACAAAAACTAAAATCTGAACAATGCCATAACAAAGTTGCTAATTATGCAGCAAATACCCCTTTTAGACCCCACCACTGTACAGCATTAAAAAGCCTTAGTTAGAACAGCCTAATCAACTAACATATATGCAGCTTCTTACCACCTATAAAAATGCCATGCACCAAAAACATTCCACACAATTATGTTTCCAATTGGGCATTGCAATCCATTGACCAAAAACTCCTGTCTGTCTGCAAACCTATTAAATGTGCTGGATACTGTCTGGACTCGTACAAGGTTGCTAGGGCCTGGAACTCCTTACCTGTATCCATCAGGTCAATACCCTTCTTCTCATCTTTAAAAATGACTCTGAAAGACTTCCTTAGCAAAAATCTGGCTTTGTTCTTGCTCAAAATAAGGAAAAGCTATATCCTTAAATGTGAACAAGTAGCTTTTCGTTCTTTGCACCTCCTTACTCTACCTTCTTCACATACTTCCTTACTTCTATCAAATTCTCTTCCCTGGCTTTCTCTCTAAATATACCATAAGCCTGTTTTTCCATCACTTCAAATTGTAATTCCTTTTTGTATTAGACTAACTTATCTTTAATTTCTCTACAAACTCTCTAAAATTTCTCTAAATATTAAACGATTGTTATATAACTTATATTGATTCTTAACCAATGTTTTTATACTATCAATAATGTGTTATAATTATTTAAACTGCAGACATTTTTGTTTTATTTCTGAATATTGTAAAATGATTGTTCTTCAAATGTTTTGTAATAATTTGGAGCTTTTCTCCCTGGGGCTCTACTGAAAATGGGCTTCTACCCAGTCAGACTTTCCTGGTAATCAAATGTTAATAAATAAACAAGTGCCATGATTGTTCTTAAAAAGATCTAAACTAGCACTGTCTTTAATATAATTTGGCAGTTTATACCATGCATCAGCTACTCTCTCACAGAACATATTAGTATACCTCTCATTCCTATATAGTCTTCTGCATAGGTTTCTAATAATTCTCTAATATGTTTTGATAACCCCAACCATTCCCAGAGGTAGTTGCCTTTAAATGCCCTATATAGCTGAATAAGAACTTCTCTGAAATGTCTATATGAGACACTGTAATCCTTCAGATATTTTAATCTTTCATAATAACTTAAATGTTCACATCCAGTGATGCACTTGGTATATTTCTGCTATACTCTATCCAGTTTACTCATGCTTGTTTTCTTTAAGGTTTCCATATTGTTATTCCATATTCAGTTTCAGGTCTAATGTAACTAACAAACAATGATTTCATAATTTCTGATTTCCTAGACTTTATGCAACCTATAGTACTATACTTATCATTAACTAATTGGTTGATATTATTAGAAAAAAACTCCGCTCTGGATTTTTACCCAGGTCCTTAAATTAATTTACAATTCCAATCAATGTCTGCTTTATTAAATATTCACCTTTCAGTCTATGTCTCCCATATCAGATATGCTTATTTTTTAATGTATTTATCTGCATATTTATTGCAATTTGCAGGATTGCAGTTATCTGAGTTGCAGTTTTGCAGGTTGCAATCCTCAAGAATCTGCAAGAAAACCACAAAATTCTGAGGAGCATGTCAAAAACAGAAGGAAAAATCAAAGTCAGTTGAGAGTTATGCTCTCACTATGAAACCTGATAATGTTTATGACAAAGATCTGGTTGCCGACTGCCAGCATATGTGAGGGAGAAAAACACAACTTACCTCATCCTGTACTACAGCATTTCCAGCCAGTGACCATCCTTTCTAATTGCTTTACTATTTACTATTCATTGGCTTTCTACTGTGGCAAGGAACAGAAAACTTGCAAATCAATTGGTCACTTGAACCCTAACCCTCAAAGGTCAGTGCACTTAAATAATCACTTTTTAGTGCAGGAGTTACACACACCATTTCTTTCTGTTTTATTTTATTCTTTCAAATAAAAATAACATGGTATTTCTTTACTTAAAAATGAAAGAAAACAGAAAATGCTGCCCATAAAGCCTCTCTGCTTCAATGGTCATCAGCCTTCCTGGAGATGTGGACCTTGTATAACAACCTGAATCACCCCTATTATAATCTACCATTACAGATGTATGTTTAAAAATGGCTCACTCAAGTACTCATTCATTAAAATATTTATTCATCTAACATCTACAAGCATAAATACAAGATTTCACAACCTCAATGTATTAGAAGATACAAATGATATATTACTATGGTTTTCTTGGTTAATAATTCTCCTTCAAGCACCTTGAGTGTTGGGACTCTTGACCCCTTATCCTCCAAGTTTTCCAAGTTAAGAAATAAGGATGTATCTTTAAAAACTGAGAATCAAAAACAAACTCATAACTCAAGTACTTTGAGTATCAGGTAGCATTGTGCATCCCTGGGTTCACCAAACCTGTATCTCACAATTGCTTCTCTGGTAAATATACAGTTGGAACATCGTTTAACAGCTACCACAAAGTTGTCAGCAACGCAGCTCATCTATCCTTCTCTCTTCCAAGCTGCAAATTACAAAGTATGTGAAATTAAAGCACATAAATGATAAGTCATGTTTGAAACATTCTGCCCTAAAGACAACATAAGCTTACAAATGGGAAGGTTAGAAAGTAAAGATAATAATGAAATTAGGTGGTATTTGACTTTCAGTAGACACACTTCTCTCCCATTCAGAATTTTGAACTCCTATCTGCCCGTCAGTGGCAAACATTGTACTGGAAATATTTATAAGAAAAAATGTGCTGTATAAAAACAGTCTGGGTATGCTTGTAGAGACTAAATGAATTAATGCATTAGATTCCTAAATTGCTGCTCTAATACAATGGAGACTATTGTGTAATTCACAGTATGGAACATTATTTACTTCTAACGTTGATTCATGGACCAACTCTACACAGACAGCTGGTCTACATTACTGTGGAAGACTCCCCATTTAATAGCAACAGAAATATATCAGGGCTGTCCTTCATCTATTTACAGAAACAACAAAAATGTTAAGGAAGGAATCTGCAGAATGGTATGAGACTGGAACAGATTTCTATGTTATTCCTAAGACTTCCTCCACTAACTGGCTTGTTAAGGTCTTCACACAAATGCCAAATTTCAGGCAGAGAAGGTAAGTCATTTACCTATGATGCTCCCAAGAAATTACTCAGGAAAGGAATAAGTAATTACTGCTCTCCCCTGCCCATTTACATGTAGGTGCCTTTTAGAAGGATGTAGAAGTGTATGAAGATAGTGCTAATCACAAAGCATGACCTAGGAAGTGCCACACAAAACCACGTTCTACCCTGACCTACTGTTACTAATCTGACAACTTGACTGAATATTAAAAGTACATTAATTTTTACCAAAGGAAATGCTTATTTTCAAACCACACTTGATGATATCAATGACAAAAATGTATGCTCCCTTAACTCCTCTGAAGCACAGAGAATCAGATAGCATGTAATTGCAATATGATTAATGTGCTTGTGTATGCAAATTGCTGCATATGAAAATAAGCTGAAGGCAAGAACCTTGAAGAACCTTTTAGCTTCTAGTTTTGAATCACCTTTATTTGACGGCAGGATTCCTGCGGAAAGTCACAACAGAACAAATAAGTCAGATTAAAAAAAAACGCTCACTCTACATTATATTGCATGATATATTATAATGCACCCCAAGTCATATTTTGGGTAGAAAAACAAGAAAGACTGAAAGTGGAAGGATTACTTATAAATTCTCTATGGATTCCAGTGATAAGTTTACATGTACATTTAGTTATTTTCTCTGACTACGCATAGTCAGTACAAGAAATTGAAATAACCTATGGATGCAAACACTTTCCTACCACACTGCATTTCTGCCTGCATGACTGTAATACACTCTTCACATGGCTGTCAGCACAGTCAATTAAAGTGTGAGCTGCTAACAAACAGATTTCTGTAATCCAGTGTCTGATTCTGTTAGCTTTCTTTTGCCTTGTTTGTGACTCTGAGCAAGTCACTTATCCAGACAGTGCTCTCAGGTTAAATCTGAAAAAAAGTCCACCTGGATCAGTGCTTTACCCTAGTTAACCAATACAAACAAATAGAGCTACTATTCTCTTGTAGAATGTTAACACTTGCACAATTACAAAATATTTACAGTTCTACTTTATTTGATTCAAAGGTTATTGCTGCATCTTTAAAATACAATCTGCAGTTTGCATCGGGCATAGCTATGAAGCTTTGCTACAATAGCTATACCAAACACTGCCAGAAATGCACTCATTTTTCCACAACATTAGTTCATATATATAGCCACACAAATATAATGAATAGAACATTAATTTCATTGTACTTTTATTGAGAGTAAATAAAACACATTACTTCATTTTCAAGTATTAGCATACTAATATCATCAATAGTTTTGCATATGTGTGTGTGTGTGTGTGTGTGTGTGTGTGTGTGTGTGTGTGTGTGTGTGCATATATATATATATATATATATATATATATATATATATATATATATATATATAAATATATATATATATATATATATATATATAAATATATATATATATATATATGGGATCCGTCAATATGTTTGAAGTTTCATTACTTTGAACCCCACTTCACAGAGTCCACTTGTTCGAAGTAGTGAAACTTCGAACATTGACTTCGGCAGTCACACTACAGTGTGGAATGGGAATATTCCCTTTTCCCCGCTGTAGTGCAATCTCGGAGTTGATATATTTAAGTAGGGGGGGTATGGGGGGCACAGCCCACCACATGGGGAATGAATGTTTTAGTGGGTTTTTTTGGGGGTAGCCCAGGGAACTAGACTTCAGTGAAAGTGCACTTTTGTTTAAGTGGACTTTCGCTGAAGTGTAGGGTCTACTGCTCTATTTCGAAGAAGTGTATTTTCGATGTAGGGCAGTAGACCCATATATATATATATATATATATATATATATATATATATATATATATATATAGTTTAGTATCATTTTTGTGAATGACATGCTGTCGGCAGTTATGGTGCTGAAAATCAGAATGTCATTCGCAAAATGAAAAGTGAGTTGGATAGTCGAATGCGGTAGTGCATTCGCATAAGTGTGTTGGACTATATGTACAAGATCATGGTACAGTGGGGATAGGAAATTCATCCATATCCCCACTGTAGTACAATCTTGGAGTTGGAATAAATTAGTAGCAGGGAGTGTAGGGGGTGCAGGGGGGCTTGCCTCCTGCAAAAATGTTATATGTTGTACAGGAGTTTGATTTCTATCAGCTCCTATACGGCTATCACATTTTTGGCAACAATGTAGACTCAAATGTGTCAATCATTTGGGGCGACACTGTGTACACTTGAAATGTTTCATTTCAGTTTAACTTTTTGTTATTTCAAACAGCAAATGTTTTGCCGTATGTATATATATATATATATATATATATATATATATATATATATATATATATATAGTCCTAGTGTTAGACTCATAACCTTAAGGCTTTACAAATATTCAACCCTATAAATTCCTTCCTATTGCTTCCCTATTTCAGCTTTTTGCCCATATTTTGTCACTCTTCCTCTTATTCCCCTACTACTCATCCTCACTACTCCATTCCCATTATATCAACACCACCCCTTTTTTTAAACAAGAAAAAACGTTATTAAATTTTCATGTATGACATAGGCCATATTACATGTATATAAATGATAATAAACCATAGTGACACGATCTCATTTGCAAATACTATACATTCCAAACCGTGTGACACAACTGTAGCTGCAAACATTATATATAATTTTTAAAATATCCAGTCATTGTATTCAAGCATTACATAGCCCATTCAAATCCTGCCATCTTTTAAAGCTGATTCCTCCTCTGCACATATTTGCTACTTCTAAGTTTCTTTCTTTTTCCACCCTCAGTGCACCATTATGCCATCTATCTCCATCTAGTCTCTATAGTCAGCTACTGCTTGCAAATCTGATTTGACAGACTAATATGCACCTATCATGTCCTTCCATTAAACTCAGCATCCTTGCTCTCACACCTTCCAACTTGATGTATATGTTAACTCAGGCATCTTTCTAAATGGCAACGCCTCCCTCATCTCCATGCCAAAGAAGTGACATTTTAAGACCACTCTTTCTCCTTGCCTTTCATTTCCTTCAAGCTCAGAACTACAGCTCCCAACAGTTTCCTTACCCAGTGTTACCCCACCAGATAACTACAACATCCTTACCCAGTGTTACCCCACCAGATAACTACAACATCCTTACCCATTGTTACCCTACCAGATAACTACAACATCCTTACCCAGTGTTACCCCACCAGATAACTACAACATCCTTACCCAGTGTTACCCCACCAGATAACTACAACATCCTTACCCAGTGTTACCCCACCAGATAACTACAACATCCTTACCCAGTGTTACCCTACCAGATAACTACAACATCCTTACCCAGTGTTACCCTACCAGATAACAACATCCTTACCCAGTATTACCCCATCAGATAACTACAACATCTTTACCCAGTGTTGCCCTACCAGATAACTACAACATCCTTACCCAGTGTTACCCCATCAGATAACTACAACATCCTTACCCAGTGTTACCCTATCAGATAACTACAACATCCTTACCCAGTGTTACCGCACCAGATAACTACAACATCCTTACCCAGTGTTACCCTACCAGATAACTACAGCATCCTTACCCAGTGTTACCCTACCAGATAACAACATCCTTACCCAGTATTACCCCATCAGTTAACTACAACATCCTTACCCAGTGTTACCCTACCAGATAACTACAACATCCTTACCCAGTGTTACCCCATCAGATAACTACAACATCCTTACCCAGTGTTACCCTATCAGATAACTACAACATCCTTACCCAGTGTTACCCTACCAGATAACTACAGCATCCTTACCCAGTGTTACCCCACCAGGTAACTACAACATCCTTACCCAGTGTTACCCCACCCGATAACTATAACATCCTTACCCAGTGTTACCCTACCAGATAACTACAACATCCTTACCCAGTGTTACCCTATCAGATAACTACAACATCCTTACCCAGTGTTACCCCATCAGATATCTACAACATCCTTACCCAGTGTTACCCCACCAGATAACTACAACATCCTTACCCAGTGTTACCCTACCAGATAACTACAACATCCTTACCCAGTGTTACCCCACCAGATAACTACAACATCCTTGCCCAGTGTTACCCCACCAGATAACTACAACATCCTTACCCAGTGTTACCCCACCAGATAACTACAACATTCTTACCTAGTGTTACCCCACCAGATAACTACAACATCCTTACCCAGTGTTACCCTACCAGATAACTACAACATCCTTACCCAGTGTTACCCTACCAGATAACTACAACATCCTTACCCAGTGTTACCCTACCAGATAACTACAACATCCTTACCCAGTGTTACCCCACCAGATAACTACAACATCCTTACCCAGTGTTACCCCACCAGCTAACTACAACATCCTTACCCAGTGTTACCCTGCCGGATAACTACAACATCCTTATCCAGTGTTACCCTACCAGATAACTACAACATCCTTACCCAGTGTTACCCCATCAGATAACTACAACATCCTTACCCAGTGTTACCCCACCAGATAACTACATTATCATTACCCAGTGTTACCCCATCAGATAACTACAACATCCTTACCTAGTGTTACCCCATCAGATAACTACATTATCATTACCCAGTGTTACCCCACCAGATAACTACAACATCCTTACCCAGTGTTACCCCATCAGATAACTACATTATCATTACCCAGTGTTATCCCACCATATAATTGTCTTTCTCACACCACCTACATTTATTATTCTTCACAATCCCATTCTTTCTCAGACTCATGTAAGTTTTATACCAATGGTGGAACAACCACAACTCTAAGTGCCCTGGCCCTGCTGGCTTTAGCCTTTAATGCACTTACTGGACCTCATGCCAGAAGCCCCCTTTCCTCTCTTTTCATATCCCAGAATATCTTCTCATACCACTCATTTCATTACAACTTCCAGTTTTTCCACAGTTTTTTCATTCCTTTCTACCTCTCTCTTTCCCTCTCCTTAAAAAAAAAAATATATATATATATATATATATATATATATATACACACACACACACACACACACACACACACACATATATATATATATATATATATGAATATATGTATATGTAATACAATATAATATCTGACATATTGCTCCTCTCTGATGATACCTTCTTGCCCTTTTTTCTTCTTTCACTTTAACAACCTTTTTTTCCCATTAATCCATTTGTTTGTTTGTGTCTTTCGGCTTTTCCCGGTTAAGGGGTTGCCACAGCAGAACTCCGGTCCGCTAAGAATTGGTAGTGGATTTTTACGTACCGGGTTACCAGCCCTGATGCACAACCTTCAAAGAAGGCATGCCCCATATTATGGTATGCCTCCACACAGAAGACGCTCTTCTCTAGCTGCGAATCGAACGGGACAACGTCTTGCTATGAGGCGACAACGCTACCGCAGCACCACCACTGCATAAGTTTATATATTTATAGGTGGATACCGGCTATCTGCTTTTGTGGACCACATTAAGCTTATCTAATTTCCCTTAGTGAAAATCAAACCCTGTACCTCTTGGTTGTGAGATAAACACCTTAACCATTATGCCAACACCCCAATGGGGTTGCCTTGATGCTTTCTTTGTTCACTCATATGTCAAATGCCCTGCCCTACACCAATCCCACTTTAGCATCTGCACCTAAAATGTGTTTAGATGCCCTTATTCTGCCTTCTTTCCACTTCTACTCCCTTTATTCTGCCTTCTTGCTTTGATTACCGTTCTCCACCACACAGAAGACTTCCATTCTATCACATGATGTATATGTTCTCTATTCCTTACCCAGCTGATCATGCAGCCTCTTATTTTATACATTTCCTTTATACTTCAACGTCATCATCATACATTCCTTTCTGAATTTGTCTACCTTCTCCTTCCTGTTACCATCAGTATCACATTGATAACTGCCAAAATGTCTCCTACAGTCCAGCTATACCCCGCACCACTTTTGCCTTATAGCTCCTTGAGATTTTACATCTTCAAAACAATATGTCAAAAACGTTCTGCACCAACTACCCTAGGGTTGCCATCTTTTCAAATGGCCAAAGTGGGACATTTTCGGGACACACATCAGATTTTACAGGCTGACACATACCCACAGTCAGTACAAAGGATAGAACTTTACTTTTTTGCTTAAATAAAAACTTATTCTTGTAGCAGTTTAGTTGCTTATTCTGTTTCCTGTAACATTTAGGTATTTTAGATACATAAATAACTACTTTATGCAACTATTACATAAAATATGGGACATAATTATGTCCTACAATCTTAGGACATTTGCCATTTTTAATATTTTTGGTCAGGACACAACTGCCCAAAGAGGGACTCTCCCTCGCAAAGTGGGACAGGTGGTAACCCTAAACTACCCCCATCCCTCTTTTAACACAATCAGATGTATCCCCCAAGTACCTCTGTAGATCCTTACCAGGTGATCCCATATGTAAGCATTTTGTCAAGCTGGACTCTTCCTGACTTCCCAAGTGCAAAGCCTTGAAACTATTAAGCTCTAGGATCAGAGAGTGAAGCCTCACATGGGTGAGTGATGGACAAGTGTTGGAAGCCATCATATGGTGATGGCTGCTGCGGATCCCTCAATGAGGAAGTGATGTGCAGTAATGCCAGTACACATAATGCAAGCACATGTACATTTTGTGCTAGATATAAGTCACTCCCTCTTCTTAAATGTCTTCATGATGCAATTTTTTTGCTCTCCATATGAGGTCATACAGACAACAATAATCTCAGTAGCTTTTCAATGGCTCTTTATCCTACACCCCAAATGACAATTCCAGTGCACCAGCTGCATTCCTAAATCTGGTATGCCAGTGGTGTGGATGGTTGCCTGGCTATTGATCCAGTGGGTTAAGTCAAAGGAGAATGATTCTTGTTCATGAAGGTGCAAAGAAGACAAATGTATTCTTACATTTCCAGAACAAAAGACTAGAGGTGGAACTGAATCATCTAGTTTCTGGAATCATTCCTCAGTCAGGTGCTCCTCAGCATTATTGAGGAATAAGCAAAAAAAAAAGGTTTGTGATCTGGTAGCTGATGCTCATGTAATACAGCAGCCAACCAGGTTCAGTTTCTGTGTCACATCCCCAACCCTCCTCAGCTAAGGAGAAATTAAAAAAGAGTCTCCAATCTGGTACCTGGTGCTCTTTATACTCCTAAATGCAAGAACCAATCTTGTCACATTCTATATCCTGTCCCCTCCCATCCCCATTCCTCAGCTGAGATAAAAATAATAATAACAAAAACATAAAAGCTCTTGTTTTTCCTTAAAAGTTGTAAACTGCTTGCTACATGCAGTAGCTACAATTTATTCACATGGAACATGGAGCGCTTGTTACATCTGTATATTTCCTCTCATCCCCTTCCTCTTTCTCTCTCTCTCTCTCTCTCTATATATATATATATATATATATATATATATATATATATATATATATATATATATACACACACACATATGTAAACTGTAGCAATCTAACTGCCACATTTGTAGCATGCAGCTGCTACAGTTTAGACCACACACTGAGAGCTACAATGCTCAGTGTTGACTGCAAATGCAATACCAGCATTTAAAAGCCTGTATGCACTAAACAGCGATTTAGCTTGAAGTAAAATTTGTTAACCACGGTAGAGCACTGATTCACATGGACTTATTTTAGTTTCAGCCTCAGAGTAAAATTACAGGAATATATAGTATGATAAACATCAGGCCATTCAATATAACAACAGGCATGCAATCAAGAAAAAGAAAAACAGAGAAGAATCTGATTGATGCTTATAGTCTAAGTTATATGGCTTAAAATAACAACACGGCTGCAATGACCTAAGTAAGAAACATTTAAAAGACTTACCCATGTCTAGGTTATAAAGAAGGATGCTAGATGCTTGATGCTATTTACAGATAAGTACGCATTTGTTAGTTTTGTGATAATGAGGAGTTACAGTCACAATAAAGGGCACAGGTTAAGTCTGAACAAGGAATGGGGAGTAGTGGATATGGTATGTGGAGTGGTGAATGCAAGGTATCTTTATGCAGATGTGTGCATTTGCGGAGTGCTGTGGTCAAAGTCAGATGTTGAGTAATGTTGAGTAGATGTCTATGGAGAAAGCCTGCATTTTTCAAAGTTATCGGTTCTGCAGTCATTGTGCGGCTGACACTTGGTTCTATGTTCATAGGTTCATACTAGGCTAACTGCCCTTGGGAGCCATTTTAAGCCTAGCCAATTATCCCTTGTGAGACTCAAACCCTGCACCTTCTGTTTGTAAGGCAAACACCTTAACCATTAGGCCACCCAGCCATTTTAAGCCTAGCCAATTATAAGTCCATATGTTTACCGACTATGGCAGTTGTCCAAGGCATAAAAGCAGAAGGCATGAATCAAAATCAAGATGTATCCTACTCATCTAGTACAGCGACTACTGACAGTTGTGTGAAACATACACTAAAAGAATATGTTACTTGCGTGACCCAATCACTGCATCACTGACAATCTCTCTCTCTCTCTCTGACCTCTTCACTTTCTACCCTTTCAGAACTTCATATTATTTTATGTACCTCAGTATGCCGCTGCTATAAGAATTTTCAGAATGCTGATGTTACCAGCCTTGTGAAGCCTCTATCTCCCAACCAAGGCAGTATGGTGGGAGAAGGTCACAACTGCATACTTGTTATTCTACCTTCAGTGCTATAACAAAAGGTAATGAAATTGGATGACAGGGCCTAAGAGACTGCCACAAACAGATCTGGTTTGGAATGCAAGGTAGGAAGCATCAGTGTGTGACAACCATTCAGTTGTTGTACATGAGCTCCACAAAGATTATTAGTTCTGGAATTAAAGAACTGAAGTTATTAAATGGCTCTGCTATCTGACAAAAATATTTTTATGCTGCACACCAATAACCAATTATGCTGAAACATATGCTCCTTTGACAGTCAACACACATCTTGCATGTCTTACCCCCTAATGCATCCTTGCATCTTTACCGTCAATCGCTCTGCACAAAATTATGACGACACAAAGGGTTTGTCTATTATCTTGTCAAGTTATCAGTTTATTGACTGACTGACAGACTAATTGCTCTGGAAGTCCTATCAGTTTATTGAACAACTAGTTATCTAATATTATATGACTCATTTTCTGTTGAAGCATAAGAAAGAAAGCTTCCAATAATAAGAGAGTTTACAGTACAGGAATTGTAATGTTACATAATGCATATGAAGCAATAATCATACTACAAAGCCCAATTAAACTAGAATTGACCATAATATATAAGTAGCATGCCTTATGTAATTTAATAGGAAGGCTAGCTATCGGAATGAACTGGTAACCATTTGATATTCAGAGACTTATCACTGTCAGACTGGGAATAGCAAGACTGAGCCAAAATATAGACGTGTATACAGCAAGTTTGATATCACTCTCTATTATTCTCTCTCTGAGTATTCCTTTTCCTCTAAGGTTTAGTGATCTTGCAGTTATATGTATACACACACACACACACACATATATATATATATATATATATATATATATATATATATATATATATACACATATTCATAGGCTCATAGGTGTGTACTAGACTAATGGCCCTGGGGCCTTTACAAGCCTTGCCCATAGGATTACCCTGGCATCGTGCCACCCAACCTTAGTTCTAGTGCCTGTGTCAAGTAAAGCCACTGGAGTGATCCATGGGGTGAATTTTCTATTTCTCATCCACTCATCAATATTTCTCTTGAAGAGGGCCAGTCAGGTGCTCTGCTTGACATGTATGGGAAGTCTGTTCCATAGCATGGGCAGTCTCTGGGTTATGAACCTCTCCCTCCACCATGTTCTGTTGATTGTGGTAATGAGGCTGAGATCTCTGGAGTGTGTGGTGTGGAGAGATTGGGATTTCTTTAGATGTAGTATTTCTAACAGAGCTGGGTCAGACATGGCTTTGTAAGTCAAGCAGAGATCGCCTCTAAGTAGGAGATATGAGACAGAGAATAGATGGAGTTTTTTTAGTCTGTTCAAATAGAACAAATGTTTAAGGCCTAGGATCCTCTTTGTGAGGTACATTTGTGGCCTCTCCCATTGTTGCAGTTGCGAGGTACATGCCCAATGGGGCATTGTACTCAATGACTGGGCTAAAGAGGGAAGAATAGAGAGAGACAATTACCTCTTTCTTCCTGGATGAAAAACCCTTACTAATAAGATGTGCCACATAGAAGGACTTTCTGACCACAGTGGCAATGGTGTGGTCAGAAGAGAGGTTGCTGTCAACCTGTGTTCCCAGATCTCTTATAACGCCTTCTGTGTTCAGTGGACTACCATCGATGTGGTAATTCGTGGGAACTGTTTTTTTCCCAAAGGGGATGATGACACATTTTTTGGCATTGAGCTTAAGGCCATGGTTCTGACACCAGTCATTGGTCTCAGTGAGGCATTTCTGTAGGATGTCAACATTACTCGGGGAGTTAATAATAGCTTCCAGCTTGCAGTCATCTGTGAACTTTGTCAGCCAGAGTCCCTTCGTGTTAGCCTGGACTAAAGAGAAGTAGATACCAAACAAGAGAGGACCCAGGACCGAACACTGTGGGACTCCACTCGTGACTGGTAGGCAGTCTGATTTGGAGTCGTCTACCTTCACACTGTGGGTTCTATCTGTGAGCCAGTTTGCAACCAACCTAGTGATATAGGGGTTGATGCCTAGCTTAGTGAGTTTTTCTATGATTCCTGAGGGGGGGGTGGTATCAAAGACCTTGGCCAGATCAAGGCAGGCTGTATGAACCACCTTGCCTTCATCCACAGCTCTGGTGACCAACTCAAAGAAGATGACCAAGTTGAGCAGGCCTGATCTACCCTTCACAAAACCAAACTGTGTTGGATCCAGACTTTGGAGATTTTCTATATCCCTGTTTATTATGTCCATGATGATGAGTTCCATAGCTTTGCATATCAGACTTGTCAGGCTAATGGAGCGATAGTCCCCAGGGTCTTTAGTCGCTTCTCCTTTTTGGAGAGGAATGACTGTAGCAGTGTACCATTTGGTAGGGACAAAGCCTGAGGTGAGGATTGTGATTGAACAGGGCACACTGGTAAGGTGCCAGTTCATTCTGTACTTCATGTAGAATACAGCAAGGGATATTGTCAGGTCCCATAGAAGCTGTATTCTTGGCCTTGGACAGTGCTGTTTTAACCTGTGCACCAGTAATACTGGGTTCCTGGAAATCTACTGGTATTGTGAATGGTCCCTTGTGGGGAAAGAGGGGTAAAACTGGCACTGAATCTGTCGGCCAGTATATTAGCAATATCTGTTGACTCGGTATAGGAGGACCATTGTGCAGTAGCTCAGAGCAAATCTGGGTATTGCCGTGGAGATTCTTTACATAACTATAGAAGGCCTTGTGGTTCTCTTTACTATCTGCTGCACTTCTGTTTTCATAGCTAGCTTTAGATGATTTGATGAGAGATCTCAACTTTTTGTTGAGGCTGATAAGGGAGTTTTTCCAGTCTTGGGACTTCACCTTATTCTGCATCAGTTTCCTCCTTCTGTTGTAGAGTTTGTTTATGGCAGGGGACCACCAGAATGGCTTCCTTTTTTTGGAGAAGAGCATCTTGGTTCTGCTGGGTATGGCGAGATCCATGCATTTGTGTATGTGTTCATACAGTGCAATGGTGTATGATTTGGCAGTCATGCAACTGATGTCTATCTGCATGGGTGCCATGAAGTTAGCCACCTCTGTTTTTAGGAGCCCAAAATAAAAAAAAAATAACTTTAAAGGTGAATAGTGATGTTCAGCATACACTGTTCTGCTCATACGTTTTTCATAACTCTGAGATTCTTGGTTACAAGTCTCTGAATTACAACAGCAGCCAGCTGAACTATCGTATTTAAATGAAAAGAAGGCAAGTATTAAAGGTAAGTGGCAACAAGGCAGGTTTACCACAGAGAGAAGAACAACATTGTATTTCAAAATGAACACACCTCAAAACAATAATCAGAATTAAACATGGAAAGAAAAAGAAAAAGAAAAAAACATCAGCAGGCAAAGACATGCATGGATTAAAATACAGAGTTGAAAAATACTGGCTATAGCCACGTACAAAAATATGATGGAATAAAACATTAATCTGACCATGTAATCACTTGAATGATAGTCCGATATGAAATTATTTTATAGTAACATTTGAAGTATACTATGGCATGGCTTATTACACATATGAAATACAAACACATTGTGGTGATAACAGTAAAAATGACAATGTATCAGTTTACTGAAACAAATAGGTTGCATGTTTCAGCCAATGACATTGCTATATATTTTTTGGCCTAATAAAGTTCAAAAGCATATATATGTTTTATAATGCTTTCTATGGCTTACTCAGTAACTGAAGCAAGCATCCCCCTTCCAAAGTAAAATTATTAACACAGGTCTAAAATCATTCACACTGTCCTTACAGCCAATTTCCAGCAGACATATGAGCGTTCTGCAATGCAATTATCTAAGTGAAATATTCATCTACAATGAAAAGGGATTTCAGGAGTGTAAATGAGTTTCAGGAAAATTGGCATTGCTAGGCCTTGTTTTGAATATCAGTGATTTTGCAGGAAGGATCAAAGCAAAGTGATTGTGGCACCAGTCTTTTCATGATAAACAAACCATCTGTCCTTTAAAGTATCCAGCAGTAACTATTAGAAAGAGAGCCCAAATATGTAATTTACCTGCTTCCAGCTGGCAAACAAAAAATAACTTCAAACATTAAAAACCTAAGCATATTACCCTCTCCTGAATGACAGATTTACTATCATGGTCAGAAGGTATCCTTTTCTGTTGTTTTTTTTTTTTTTTTGCATAAACTTTATGCTGTGCCCGCAGTGTACAATGAGCAGGAATTTACACACTGGTAAATGTTATGGCAATTACACAATTAATATCTTGTGAAAGTAGTGCATTTCTCTATTAAAAGTTTGTGAGGAAGCCTGCCTTTCATGGGCACAGGACAAAAGTTATCAGCAATTATACTTAAATTTTATACAGGAATAGACACACCCACACAATGTGTTATGTCTGAATTACAATCTCAGTTTTCACAGTAATAGCTCTGTGTGTGTGTGTGTGTGTGTGTGTGTGTGTGTGTGTGTGTGTGTGTGTGTGTGTGTGTGTGTACAGTAATAGTTAAGTGCGTGTGTGTGTATGTGTGTGTGTGTGTGTGTGTGTGTGTGTGTGTGTGTGTGTGTGTGTGTGTGTGTGTGTGTGTGTGTGTGTGTGTGTGTGTGTGTGTGTGTGTGTGTGTGTGTGTGTGTGTGTGTGTGTGTGTGTGTGTGTGTGTGCACGTGGGCGAGTGTGTGTGTGTGTGTTTATAATCTATATACTACATAAAGACCTATCAAGATAAAAATGCAATTTCCCCAGCTATGCTTTGACTCATTCAGTCCTACTTCTAGTTCACACCCATAGCCCCTTATTGTGTCTAGAGGTTTATTTCTGTCCGTCTTCTTTAACTAAACAACTTACCAACTAATAATAGGCAGTATTAGAAAGTGTAAGGAGTTATTAACCAAACAATAAGATTGTTTATATAGGATGTGATGCAGTATACAAATGAATCAGTATTTGTCACTTACTGTTCATATTTTCATATTTTTGTTCATGTTTTTATAAGTGAAAGCTCTACATGTTACTGAACAGTATGGTGCGATATGCCATAGTGGGAGACAAGGAAATGTACTGTCAGTTATAATTTATATCACACTATACCACACATATTACTACTTATTTCTTAGTAATTATGAAAATAAACAATATTTCCACATGTACTTAACAATTTAAAAAAAAACAACTTAAAAACTGTTGTATGACATCAGGTGAAGCTTTATATGTTATTGAAAAAAGTATCTTTGATATTTGCACTGTAAGTTGAACACATTTAGAGATATTCAGTGTTATTTTAGTTATACAATTAAGCATATGTTTTCATATTTTTGCAAAAATCTCAGTAAACATGCATTCATTCAGGAATTTATTTGTTGACATGTGAAAGCATATGTCTGGTTAATAAAAGTGTTTAACAATACCTGTCTAGGTAGTACAGTTTCTAAAATATGAGAATTTGTGAAAGTTTAGCAAAAATATTATTTGAGGTTCATGGGCATTATATTATAGTATTTTACTTATGGAAACACTGTCCCGCAGATTTACTAAACTTCCGTGCAGGACTAATCTAGTCCTGCATGGAAGTGGCAATTTAAGAGTAGGGCGGCAGCTCGCCATGCATATTAATGAAGGCGCGCTGCCTGAACTCCTAATGCTACACGGAGCATGGATGAGTGCAGGGGGCATGTCTGAGAGCAGAGCTTTCAGAATAAACACGCCCCTGCAAAGTAAAACAGAAGAATGTGTAAATAAATGAGCAAGACTGTTCACAAGTGTCCGCATATCTCCACCAACGGTCCTCATGTGTTCAACAGCAACAGTGCAGTCAAATAAAATGAAGGAACCCTATTATTATTTTTTTTTTAAAACCCTGAGTACAGCTAACCATAGGTACATGGGTTTGCCCATCGCTTAGCTACGGTTAAATCAGCTGAAAAGGGTATAGTGGATAACAAAGAATTTGCATGCAGGTAAAGCAGCACAGAAATAGTGTAGTGGTTAGAGCATCCGCTTAACGAAAAGGCATTCCTGGTTCAAGTCCCACTATAGCACATATCATTTTCCATGTGAAATCTGTATATGAACATATTTTTATATCTTTTTGTCGTATAACCTACATAATAACATTTAAATGTGAACTGGAGTACTGCATTAAATGCACATGTGAAGTGTCAGTGTTATAATGAATAAGGCACTAGTAAGCAGGGTTAAGCAAAAATAAGCAGTAGTAGCTCTCAACCTTCCATCTCCAAAATGAGGAACACTAGCTCTCATAATGTGGAACAAATGGGCAAAATGTGGAACACATACTAATGGCTTACTAACAACTTCAACTAGGAAGGCCATAGGATGGTTAAAATATGCTGGTTTTGTTTATAAAGAAGATCTTTTAATGAATTAATATGATTAATTTCTATTTACCATGGATTTCACTTAAAAAATTCCTAACACTGAATGTGTGACAGAGTTTTTCAATGTGGAACATTGAGGAACTTTGAGGAACATGAACTTTTTAAGACCCCAAATGAGGTACGTTCCTCATAATGAGGTACACTTGAGAGGTATGGTAAAGCATGTTTAAGTGTGTTTACACAGGGGTAAGCATTGCCTACACAGATTAAGCAACGTAGATGCTAACTGAGTCTAAGAAACTGTAACCAGAGGTTAGCAGTGCTTACCGTTGCATAAACCCACTCACAACTGCTTTAAAGTGCCTTAATCACTCTGGATCCAACGGCCCATGTTCTGCCCAGCAACAAAATAAACTGCCTCTGCAAGGCTCAAACTCAGGACGCTGTACACTATAGTCACAGTAGTTAACCACTAAGCCATCAAAGCAATAGATGTGCATGAGGTGTCAGCAAACTAATTCTCACCACAGGAAAATCAAACCAAACATGTGAACTGAATCCATTTACAGTGTGAAGTGGTATAACCTGCTACATAACATAAATATGTGAAATGGAGTACTGCAGTAAGGCCTGATGTGAGGTATTATTGCAATAAAGTGTTGAAGTTCCCAGGACCCCATACAGCATACGTACACATGAATCAAGGATACAAGACACATATATAACATGTAATGAAGAAGACATCATTGCCAAATGGCAAATATAGTGCTAATTAACTATTAAGCAATTTTAACTGCAGCACAGCTCAGGTTAAGTAGGATAAGCAATGTGTAGTGGAGCCAATTCAATCTGCCTAGTAGTATACCTCTTTAAGCAGTGCCAACCTTATGTAAGCAGGTGTGCCCATAGCTTAGCCTTTTCAAACCTGGCCAATTACAAGAAAGTGAGGGAAAATGACCGTATTTAAACACCACAGGCAGGAATACTTCTCATAACTGGTTGTAGCTTCCTACTGCAGGCAAAATGGCTGGTGTGGGTGAAGTCACTCGATTTAGAGCGCAGCGCTGGGGCATCCAGGAGTCAAAAATCATGGTATGGCTCCTGGTAAAACACTATGATCAGAGACTACTGCAGGGCCAGTACCAGGGCTTGCAGTATAAAATGGAGGCATGGAACAGTCTCGCCAATGACCTCACCAGTGCCACAGGTATCCCCCGGACTGGTGAGCAGATTAGGCACCACCATGCTGACCTGAAGCAGCGGAGGGGGGATGTACTGGAACAGTGGATCCAGAAGTCACGGCAGATGCCCAATGCCCCAGAACTGAGTAAGTACTCATTCTACTAAGCAGTAAATAATTGCCTAGCTTGTGTATACTATGGATAGGTATAGCTAAATATCACTGCATTTCTCTGACAGCTGCAGATGAGTGGGCAGTGAACCAATAAGCCCATGATGCTAGGCTGCAAAGGCTGTGTCACGAGGCAAGTTAGTAATCAGTCTGCATGTACTGTCATAAGAAATAAATATAAGAGCCTTAGAAAGTGTTGTACCAGTAGAAATAAATGTGTAATAGTCTGTGAATAAAGGTATAACCCCTGGAGTGCTTCTGTTTACTCTTCTCTCATATGTTGGTGATCTGTTCCATACTATAAATAGTACTGTTGTATCTTAAGCTGTGTCACCCAGACTGTGGCATGCAGATAAAATGGGCATGAAGTTCTGCATAACAATGTTGGAAGTGACAAGAGGTCAGTTATATTGAACAAGTTAGGGAGACTTAGAAAGAAAACAGTTGAAAGCTGTACATCAATCCCCTGACAGCACAGTGTACTGTGATGTTAGCTATAATATTTTGTCACACACAGCAGGGGTTTGACTCCTGGGAGTGCTAATAAGTTGTATGCATAATCATATCCCACAACTTTACAGATTTTGATACAATGTTCAGATAGAAAGCTGTATGCATCATTACACCCAACAACTGTACAGAATTTGCTAGAATGTTCAAAATGAAAGTTGTATGCATATTCATACCCCACAACTGTTCCAATCTGTCCAGCATGTCCAGATAAATGGCCCTTATCGACAGCTTGGTACCCTGTTCCCCTGACAATCCAGTGTGATGTTCCAAGAATTGTAGGCAGCTGTCAATCACATATAACTGATATTCAAACGTGTACATAGTCAGAGATTGTATATGGAAACAAACCTGTCATTCTAGCACCTCACCCAAAGTGTATTACAGCAATTCTCAACATATGTTGCATTAACACCTGCAGCCTGTCACGCCTGTATGTAAGACACAGGTCACGTATATAATAATATATAAACAGACCAGTGTACAATATAAGGCCATTGTGTAGTGTAATAATACACATAAGGGAAAAACCACTGCAGTGACTAAGAATGTTCTGAAAACAACAAGGCTATATTAGTTGTTAATTGAACTCTCTCTCACCCCTACTATATGTGCATATTAACCCAATGACACTCCTCAACTGGTATGTGTACACTCCAACATTTTGTTGGGACATATGTCCTAATGGTTTATAAATATTCACATTTGTTTCTATGCATGTGCCATGTGAAAATACATCCATATCTGTGGCCTGTTGCCATCAATGAAACCTGCATGCTCCTGTAATGGCCACTGTTGTTCCATATATGCATGTGATCTGCTTGCTCTGCAACTGTGTTAATTCTGGTGTGTCGGGTTAATAAGAATACCTATGCATGCTGTTATAACTAATCCTGAATGCTGTTGACTGTTACTAACCCATATCTGTCATAAACCTGTGACAACACAACTCGTATGGGAAGGCCAGTCCCCAGCAGACCCACCTGTCACACCTCAGCTGGCCATGGCACTGGGCACCAGCACATCTGGGGCCCAGCCTGGGATCACCTCCTCCGTGGGCCCTGTGCCACCTTCTGGTGGAACCACTGCAGGGGATGGGGCTCACCCCCCCATCACAGTGGGCGGGAGGGGAACCTGTCAACCGGCAACAGGTCTGGGCCGTGGTGCGTAAGGAGCTTGATCTGGGGTATCAAAAGCGGCTACGCCAGCTTGAGGGCTGAGTGGCACTATTAGAGGGTGAGCTTGCCCTTCCTACACAGCCTTCAGTGCAGCCATGTTCAGGGCCGTGAAGGTGCAGTGGTGAATGCCCATGGGTGGAGACCTCAGTCCCACTGTTTCCACTTGGAGGCTCATGGGCTTGTGGCTTCCAAAAGTACAGTTTTGTACCTACCATAAATGTAGATGTTCGAAGATCCACATTGCTGCAGTCCTTACTTATGGGTAGTCCGCTGTCCTCAGTCGGCCCGAATACCAAAGTATTAGGACGTCATATCCTCAGTCTTTTCTTGCCCCAGATGTCAGAAGGCCAAACCAGAAAGGCCACAGCCAAAAACAGAATACCTCCCAAAAACATGCCCAACAACAACCATCACCTAAAGCATAGCACCAAGTCAAACTACAGTGGGGAAGGAGGGAGGGTAAATTGGACTGCAGCAATGTGGATCTTCGAACATCTACATTTATGGTAGGTACAAAACTGTACTATGTTCTTCATCTCACATTGCTGCAGTCCTTACTTATGGGTAGAATCCCAAAGCAACGGGAAAGGGAGGATGGTAAAATCATAAAGCATTAGGGGCCGCTAAAATGCCCTGTAAAATTGCAGTGGCAAATCCAGCCCTAGACTTAGAATAAAGAGGAAGGTGGTAATGTTTAGAAAAGGTATGCACTGAACTCCAAGTAGCTGCCTCCAAAATGTCTTTGTAGCTACCCCCTTAGAAAGGCCGTAGAAGTAGCAGTAGCCCTAGTGGAATGAGGCCTGATTCCAGCAGGAATCTCCTTACCATGATGGGAATAACAGAAAGAAATACAAAACCCAATCCATTTAGAAATAGTTTGTTTTGAAACAGGTTTACCCTGTGAACCCAAAGTAAAAGAAACAAACAATTGCTGAGACTGTCTGAACTCCTTGGTTCTGCTCAAATAATAATGCAACTGCCTGTGAATATCCAAAGTATGCAAAATTTTCTCCCCTTTATTTTGGGGGCTTGCATAAAAAGTAGGCAAATGAATAGTTTGATTTAAGGCCACACTAGAAACCACTTTAGGCATAAAGGAAGGATTAGTACGCAAAGATACCCTATCCTTATGAAAAATCAGGAAAGGCTCCACTGCCATGAGGGCCTGTAATTCAGAAACCCTTCTTGCAGAGGTAATGGCCAACAAAAAAGCAGTTTTCCATGACAAATACTTTAACTCGGCAGTAGCTGCAGGCTCAAAAGGTTGTAGAGTAAGTTTTCCAACACAAAATTGAGATCCCAAGCAGGAGTAGGAGCTCTACGTGGGGGTCTTATATTCTTTGCCCCTCTAAGAAATTGCTTAAACCAAGGATGAGAGAATAAAGAAGGGTCACAATCATAGTGAGCAGAAATGGCTGCAGCATGGACCTTTATTGAGGAGAAAGACAAACCCTTGTCCAATAACTCAGTAAGATATTGAAGAGCAACACTTAAATCAGGTTTGGAGACATCAAAGTCCTTTCCTTTGCTCCAAATAAAAAAATCTCCTCCATTTATCAGCGTAAACTTTCCTGGTACTAGGCCTCCTGGCCTCCAAAATAACATTCAAAACTTGTTGTGGAAGCTGAGACCCTCCAGAGTCTAAAACAGAATATGCCAGGCTGTTAGATGCAGAGACTGAATCTTGACATTGAGGAAGTGACTGTCCTCTTGTGACAAAAGGTGCGGAATCAAAGGCAGAGGCCATGGAGGTTCTCGTACTAAACTCCTCAGTAGTGGGTACCAGTGTTGTCGAGGCCAATCCGGTGCTATCAAAATCATGGTTGGCTTGTCTTGTCTGGCCTTCAAAAGTACCTTGGGAAGAAGAGGCAGAGGTGGAAAGGCATATACATGCAGATTGTTCCAACTGAATGATAGAGCGTCCACCTTCCAAGCTGTGTGATGAAACATTTTTGTGCAAAACTTTGGCAACTGGTAATTTAGTGGAGAAGTGAACAGATCTATGTCTGGAGTTCCCCATAACACTGTCAACTGTTGAAATACAAGAGGATCCAATTTCCATTCGTGAGGATCCACTATTTGTCTGCTCAATACATCTGCTAAGGAGTTCTGTGCTCCTGGTAGAAACCTTGCCTGAAGATTGAGGTGTAGATTGAGAGCAGTATCCCACAGAATCATCGCTTGCCTGCAAAGAGGGTAAGAATGGGTTCCCCCCTGCTTGTTGATGTACCACATGACAGTAGTGTTGTCTGTTTGAATCAACACCTGCCCTGGGTGAAGTAAATCTTTGAAAGCCATCAATGCAAACTGGACTGCTAACATTTCCTTCAAGTTGATATGCAAATGCTGGAGTTTGACAGGCCACGTGTTTTGCACCCATTTTCCATTGAGGTGTGCTCCCCAAGCCTTGTCCGAGGCATCTGTCGTTAGAATCTGACTCGCCTCTGGCCGGGTCACAGAGAGTCCCTTGTTTAGGTGACATTCCTGAGCCCACCACAAAAACTCCTTCTGAATGCAAGGTATTATCTGAATGACAGTGTCTAGATCTTGGCAGTGCTGCGTCCATACATTTTTGAGATACCATTGAAGCTTCCTCATATGCAATTTGGCATTGGGAAGTACCAGAATACAAGATGCCATGAACCCCAAGGCTTGAAGGACTGTCCTTGCAGTCAGCCTGGACCGTAGAGACATTTGATGGAAATGAAGAGAAAGGCTTCTTTGTTTGTCCGGGGTCAAAAAGGCCATCTGGGAAGCTGTGTTCAGTCTCACACCCAGAAAGCACATGTCCTGAGAGGGTACTAGACTGGACTTTGTTTAGTTCACAGAATACCCTAGGCATCTTAACACTGCCATCACATACTGTAGATGATGAAGAAGTTTGTCCCTTTCTTGTGCAATAATCAGGCAGTCGTCCAAATAAGGATAAATCTGTATTCCTCTGAGTCTGAAAAAAGCTATCACTGGAGCCAGAACCTTTGTGAACACTCTGGGCGCAGTAGATAAGCCAAAGGGCAATGCAGAGAACTGATAATGTAAATTTCCAGCCCGAAAACGCAGGTACCTCCTGCAACTGGGCCTGATAGGAACATGAAGATCTTTGAGATCCAGAGTAACCATCCAGTGATCTTTTCCCAACAGAGGTAAAAGTTGTTGCAAAGTCAGCATCTTGAACTTTGGAATGTCCAGGTAAGTGTTGAGGATAGATAAATCCAAAATTGGTCTCCACGTGTTCCCTTTCTTTGGAACTAGAAACAGGCGAGAATAAAATCCTAGGCCCACTTCTGACAGAGGAACTGGCTGTATAGCTCCTATTTGAAGAAGTAAAGAAATTTGTCTGTGAGCCTCTATCCTTTGCCGAGGAGGGACATCTGGCATGCCTTTGAAAGGAGGCATGGTATGGAAATAGAACTTGTAACCTCAGTTTATAATGTCCAATACCCATTTGTCCTGGGTGACTAAATGCCAATTTTGCTTGAAAAGAGCCAACTTTCCTCCCAAAGGAGCTGCCAGGCAAGAAGAATCTGGCAGCTGAAAATGCAGGTCATTGGGCCTGTTTACGAAAGGACTGGCCCCTGCCCTCACCAGCAGATTGAGCAGGCGAACTCCATTGTCTCGGCCTGAAGGTACTCTGAGCTCTGCCCCTACCACGTCTAGATCTACCCCTAGACTGAGAATCAGACGAAGGGTACGTCCACCCCTTAGTAGGCCAATTTCTACTAAACTTTGGAGGTTGTACCTGCAAAAAATCTTTAACAGTCTGCATAGACTTAGCCTTGTCTTCCATTTTCTTTAAGACTGACTCCACAGGAGGACCAAACAAAACTTCAGACTGTAAAGGGGCATCCAGAATTCTAGACTTAACATGCTCAGACAAATTCTGATCCTTAAGCCAGGCGTGCCTACGAATAACTGAACCAGTGGCGCCACCCTAGAAGAAGCCTGTAAAGCATCAAAACCACATTGCAAAGAGTGCTTACCCACCTGTTCAGAAACATGCACTAAATCCTGCAATTCTTTACACTCTATGCCCTCCGCCAAAGCATCCACCTTAGATCTTAGCTGAGAAAGGAGGAAATTCTGATACTTCAACATATGAAACTGGCAGTTCAAAGCTCTCATTGCTAAAGTAGAAGAGGTATACACCTTCTTACCCCATCTATCCAAAGCTCTAGCTTCCTTATCCAGAGGAACCGGATTCTTAACAACAGAGGCTCTAACACCCTTAGGCCCCTGACTAATAGTTTCTGGGTCCGCCCTAGGACTCTTATACAGATATTTATGAGCCTCAGGCACCCTGTAATACCTGTCCGGTTTAACTGGGGCAGGAGGCACAGAATCTGGATTAAGGGAAGCTTCCGAGAAAACATCTGAAACAACATCCAAAACCGGAGGTATAGCTAAGGGTCTATGCTGTGGTAAAACAAGAACTCCCTAATCCTCTTCCGGGAATCAGAGTAATCCTGTCCCTCCCACTTAAAATGCTCCCTCATGGAATGCAGAGTTTCTGAAAATGAAAAATCCTCTGGAGGAGAAGCAGAAGGAGTGGAATCCTCTGCATCAGAATCAGAATAAGGAGGGAAATCTTGAATGTCTTCAGCAGAAGACTCTGAATCATCTGAGGCCTGCTCCAAACTTTCCAACTCTGGCTCCATCCTGGGCCTCTTATCAGGAGGGGCATAGAACCTCTAATTAAAGTAATCAAATCCTCTGCCATTTTAAGCATGTGCTTTTAGGCACAGACCCTGAAGAACCAGAACTGACACCAGAGGAAGGCAAGACAGACCTGCCTTTAGAAGGAGCCTTAGAAACAGTAGCAGAAGGCCTAACCACCCTAGGCATAGAAGGGAGAATAGTAACCTGAGAGGCCCCTTCAGCCTGACCTGCCTCCTGAGAGGCCACATCCTGTAAAATCAAAGTTTCCCCCTGGGACTCAACAGAAACTTCAGCCGGATCCACCTGTTCAGCTGTAGCTTCTAAAGGTCCGGCGTCCGAAACGGACGAATCATCCTGCCTAGGCTTTAAAGATTTGTCTTTGCGCTTCTTAGTAGAAGCAGGTGCCGGAACATCCGACGGCATATTATAATTACACCTCTTGCCAAAGACTAACCTAGCGCAATCTAACCTCCGTTTTATAGTGCGCTTATTAAACCTAGCACAAAACCGACACCCGACTACGTCGTGCTCCGGTCCCAAAGAAGGAATACAAAGTGAGTGGTAATCCCTATGCGGTATCTGTTTCCCACAAGAAATACAATTATTCACTTTTTCTGACATCCGGTAAGTAACTGAGGCAAGAAAAAACAAAAATATTCCCCAACGGGGTACTTAGCCCAACTTGGTATCGGTCTGAAACTCCGAAAACGAAAAATTTCAGAACGCCAAACGGCACTTGCAACGCTGCTTCTGCATCGGACCATGCGGCAAAAAAGACTGAGGATATGACGTCGGTCATGCGCCTTTATACCCTGATGCTCTGATGTCAGATCTAGGTGCCCATGACCGACGTCAGCCTAATACTTTGGTATTCGGGCCGACCGAGGACAGCGGACTACCCATAAGTAAGGACTGCAGCAATGTGAGATGAAGAACATCACCTCTCCCTGTCCAAGGTTTTTAACCCCCACATGTGTCATATACCAGCCCTGTATGCATCTTGTGTGTCTTGTCTGTTAACCTACCCAACCTACCTCCCCAAATATACCTACTACCCCTCCCCAACATCCCACTCTCACCTGAAAAAAAGAAAAAAAAGGGCAATCTGTTTCCACAAAAAAAAAAAACTCACCCAATAAAAAGCTGTCCATTTTGCACACGTGTCCACTGGACACATGTAATCTGGTCTAACTGGCATCACAATGAATATATGTTGCCCTCACCCTTCTCCCAGGGGTTTGAGGATCCAAATGTACCTGCAAATATAGTGTATATGCACAGCTGTTGCTGTAAAAGAAATGGGCAGCTATGGACCTTTCCTATACCCTTCCTGCACATGCGTAGATATTTTCCCTACTGTCTTTCCCTCTATGTGCCCCCTTTTTCACCACTTTTTTATCAACCCCTTTTTCTTTTCTTTTGAAGGAATTAGCACGGGGGTAAGCTGCAGTAAGCACTTTTAAGCAGCGGTAAGCAGGTCTGCGCGGGTTTGCACGGGGGTACGCTATGCCTACACAGGTTAAGAAATCTGAAGCTAGCTGTAAGAAAACATTAGCGGAGGTTGGCAAGTGCTTACCGTCACGCAAACTCACGCAAACCCACTTACAACTTCTTAAAAGTGCCTTAATCACTCTGTAATTAACGCCCCATGTTCTGCCCAGCATAAAAATAAGCAGCCTCTGCCAGTATCAAACCCAGGACCCTGCACACCATAGCCAAACTGATTTACCACTAAGCCATTTCAGATATACAGATCCTTGATGATTTCACAAACATATCATCCAGCCCAGTCATTCAACAGTACAGAGAATGTATTCCAACATGTAGATGTATGTGTGTGAGTGTATATATTGCTGTCTAAACAGGTACAATACATATATATATATATATATATATATATATATATATATATATATATATATATATATATATATATATATATATATATACAGATATATATATATATATATATATATATTATATACATACACACACACATATATATATATATATATATACATATTTATGAACATATATGCATGCAAATGCCTACATCTATAGATATATATGTGCACATCAACATGTCTAAACATATATGGCAGGTTTTATATATATATATATATATATATATATATATATATATATATATATATATCTATATATATATATGTCAGCAGATATATATATATATATATATATATATATATATATATATATATATATAAATATACAGACATACATCTGTAGATAATAGGGAAAAAACAAAACATATATGTTCTCATGCAACATCAATGGGGTTGAGAGGACCCACACAATATACATCTGGTAGGAAAAGTATACCCCCCCCCCAGCCAAGCACGACCCCCTTGTAATACAGTACCAAGTGTTGCAGATCCCATAATCAGAAACAGACACGACATGGCCATCCCTAGGATACATATACACAGATACATATACGCAGATACAGGTATACATATATATATATATATATCTATATATAGCTATATACATATATATAGATATATATGTAACTACACATGCACTCACATAAATTTGTACAGTAATATACATATGTAGTACATGCACACAATATGGAAAAGGCGGTATTCCTACAGTCACCACCTTAACAACTTGAAACTGTATGAGCCACCAATACAAATGATATTCATAGCCTGCAACACATACTCACAGAGACATCAAAGGGTATAACACCACACACAGGTGTGCATAAATGAATGTGAAAGCTTTATTTGTGTATTGTGACAGTTGTATATGTCATATAGCTGTTTAGAGATTGACATCCATATGAACAGTGTAATGCAACTGTGAAACAGTTATACTAAGACAGGAGTCTGGAAAGGTTTACATATGTTGCTGTCCAGGCCGAGGCCTTCGATTAGTACATCAGTAATGACAGACTGGGCCACAGCATACCAGACGATCAACAGTACGTAATGTAGATGTATAGGTCAGCAGCCTCTATCTACACTCTGTACACAATCCCTAGGAGGATTAGACCCCAGCTGACACAATGGGATGTATCTGTTACATAACAAGGCATACCTGACACCATCACAATTACACTGACAAACAGAACATCCCATATTGCAGGAGGCAGTAGGCCTGCATTTACCCAAGGTGGATCGTATGGTAAAGTACATCCAGATACCTTAAGGCAGCTTATCCCAGATACCCACACATGTTGTAACAGCCTAGGTCATTTATGGTGCTCCCCACCTGGACTCAATAATACAAGACCATATGCCACTGTTACATACACTGGCCTCTGCATTGCATAAGGGCACACATGTTTTGTGTAGGTGATGCCCACACATATATGGCCCCAGCCCCATTGTATGTGTGGGTGATACAACAGCAGTATACTAATGGCAGCAATGGCAGTGTGACATACTCACAGCCCACTACAGAACAACCCACAACAGCACAACACATGTGCAGAGCTTGGTATGTAGATGGGGGACAGAGGCTGGAACACAGGCAGATATGTGGAACACTGTTGCCATGCACTAAGCAAGGTGCTGGTGTTACAGGATAGTCTGCAACATACCCTTAGTCAGGGAATTGAGGTTAGATATAGACATGGATGTAGCCATGTACCAGTAGCATGCAACATACACACATTGCCAGTGTCATATCTGACACAGGCTTGTGTGGTGGACGGACAACACATGTTGGGCATACCTCTGCCCAGCAAGAAGGTTGGCCCACGGTAGTGACTTATGCAGACTGACTGCATTCCAAGGTACACTAGTATGTACACACGCACACACACACACACACACACACACACACACACACACACACACACACACACACACACACACACACACACCCTGTAACACCAGTACTATACAAAGCATTACACAACTCTACCCACAGTCTGTCTGTAGTTCCTGAACCTCCTACCTGCTGCCTGTATCACTGATGCCCACACACAGGACAGATGTCCATCACACAGGAAATGTGAAGGGACCAAGGCCACATGCTGTAGGGAGTTATAGTGGGAGGTTGCCATGACAGTGGTTATTCAATGTAGTACACGTGTCATTTTATATATATATATATATATATATATATATATATATATATATATATATATATATATATATATATATACATACATATATATATATATATATATGTATATATATATATATATATATATATATAGATATATATATATATATATATATGGCTATCTGGATAGGTATATGTACATATATCTCCACCATATGTCCTGGACATGGAATGCAGCCATACCCAGCCCCTACAGTCCCAATGTCATAGTGCAAGGGGATGTCAGGTATGTATAGCAGGTATATTACTAGACTGTTGCTACTGTCATTGGGATTGTCTTCATAGACATGGTGTGTATGGATGCTGAAATCTGCTTATAACATGTGTGCCATTGGCTACTGACAGGCATCCTACGGAAATAATTGTAAAGTACCGCTGCTAGCATGTAATGCCCCTGTGGAGTGCAGCAAAGATATTGGCCACTATATATATGGAACTTCGGACACACCCTGTACAGTCCAGAGGTATACACATATTCCCTTAGTGCACCACATGTGTACCAGGCCTGACAATATGGATGTAGACACATAACGACTGATATACATTTGGCACCTAAGTGTTGGATTCAAACACTCCTGTTTGGCTTGACACATAATGACTGTTGGTACAGGGGTGCCATGAAAACATACTACCCACTAGATATTCATATACATCTGTACAGCATCCCACTGGTCTGTCTGACATACATGACTTTTAAGGGAGGCCCAGCAGCAGTATATCTGGCAAGTATCTGGACATGACATCCCACTGGTTAAGTACACTAAGCTGCTAGGCATTTAACAATGCACTGTGCAAGATACAGGCAGACTGGCTCAACACTGGCCTATATCCTGTATGGGGGAATGCACATGTACCTGCATATATAGCAGGCGCAACAGCCATGTCACAGCACATGGTAAGATACACCTGTGTGACAGTGCATAACCACAACCAATGCTGAACACAGCCACATACGGCAGGCTAGCATAATATTACAGTATATGGACTATCTGTTCTACACCATCCTCATATGTGCCAGTCACAGAATGTCCCTACATACACTGGGCTGCTACACAGTTTGGTCTGATGGCTGTCTGTGGTATGGGACATGTGTGTGTATGGCTCTACAAACATGTATGGCAAAATGGTACCATACAGTGAGGCAGCATGTAACATCTGATAGAAGGGGAGCTAGGACAATGACACCTACCACGGTCGGTACACAGGCTACAGTACATATTAACAATACACACACTGCCGACATCCTCAGTACTGTACAAACATCCACAGAATGTCCATCTTATGTCATGAAATGTAACCCCTACTGTACATGACATGTGTAGCAATCTGATATATCACTGGCTTGTTATCAGATATGATGACACTATTTATGGCATACAGCACATATGCACCACTTCATGCATGCCATATTTACAAACATTGACAGTGGTGTGGCTGACAGCACATATACAGGGCCAGTATAGACATGTTGCTGTGATAACCTTGTATATTTTTAATTGTAACGGTGTTTGTTGCAACATATGTCCTATGAGGGATATGAAGTCAGTAACTGTCACAGCCTTTACCATCTACAAACTGCAATCCTCACACTACCATCTGCATCTCACAGAGAGATGCACTGTGGATAGCACATGAAACCATAGGCACAACACTGCCCAGTCTGCAGATGACCCTGCAGATGGGGATTCCTCATATACATGGAACTGACATGGCAGGTATTACTACATGTACGGCAGGCATATCCAGACAAACATTATTAAACCAACATTACTCCAAATGCAGTATAGCAGCACTTACAGTCTGTGGTCAGGTCAGGCATATCCCCCTCCTGTTTGTTGCCCTCTTTCCACAGTGTATGTTGTTGGAGGTAAATTTCCATCTGAGATGCTGTTTGCCAAACAACAGATCTAGTTCCTGTTCACTGTGACTAAAAAGGCACAACAACACCATGATGTTGCTAGGTGTTGGAATGTGTTTCCATGCAATTGGCAATGGAATTGTTACCACAGCTGTTCCACATGCAATCAGCTAGGGGAGGGTTGCAATTCGTGCAGAGGCCATTAGCTGATTATGAGAATCACATAAAATACACATGCTGCTGCTTAAGCAAAGCAGGTGTGGGTCTCCATATCCACCAGAGAGGGAGTGTGGGAGGCAGACAGATGCAAATACATGTCAGGGAGGGGTGGGAGTGTAAAACCAAAGCATGTTTGTGTCACACATCTACCAGCACAGGGTATCAAACCCTTGACAACTATGTAGTTGTTACAGTTCGATGCAGTTATTGGATGCACCACATGGGTTACCTGATGTGGAGCACTCAGAACATATTTATGAGGGTGAGTGACATCTGCAACAGGGATACAGTAGATATACGGTAGGTGTTGTACATGTTCGTCTGCATGAACAGGTGCCAGTGTCAACACAGGCACACTCACACAGGGGCGCACACACACTGACACACTTGGCAGGGCCAGGAGTGCAACTCATCACTAGTGGGATTGCCACAACACATCAATGTGCAGGTATCACATGCACCACACGGGTCATATGGAGGCCGTATGGGCAAAGAGTACGAGAAGATGTCAGACATCAAACGGCATGCTTCAGTATGCCCTGGGGTGTTGTAGTAAGTGTGGATGTGGACATACGCACCATAAAACACACACACACGAACACACAGGGTGCCAGTTCTGACATGCATGGGTGCATGTCTACACAGGTGTGGTGGTTAATTGTGTAGACATGCACCCATGCATGTCTACACAGGTGTGTGGTGGTCAACTGTGCCAGCAGGCTGTACAAGGGTATGCGATGGGTATAACTTGGCATCAGGCCACATGACAATGGTCTCCATTGTGGCTCAAGCCTGTAGTTACTGCATTTGCCCACACAGGTGGGTACTGCATCCCCCATCCAGTCTCCTGGGTGACTACTGTGTGTGGGCCAATGCTGTACACCACATGCCATGTATGTGTTCCTTAGATCATGACATGGATGGTATCTGGGATGTACACACCTCCCACAAGCATGTCCAGTGACATGTGGAACTATACCAGGGGTGTCTGGCCCATGTTGTGTACACAAATTATCATCAGATGGGCCAGTCTTGCCCATCTGTGGCAGGAACTGGTACTGGGCAGCAGGTTTACCCTTCACCTACATTGATGGCATGCCAACAGCATTCCATGATGTCAGTGTCATCTGTCCATACAGGTCATGTTGTCAGGCATGGTATGTCTGTTGTGAGTCACAAGTAAAGGCACCACAGGTTGTGCAAGTGTTCATTGGGGAACAGGGTAGAGGTGCACTGCCTGCATGTACGTGCATATTGGACAGATGGGCAGGGTGACATGCCCTCTGTAACCCACTACTATCACTGCACAGCTACTATCAGTGGCCAATATGCAGTGTACTACCCACATATTGGCTGCTGCCTAGGCATGTGTGTTCATATGACACATAGGTTGAGTGTGTACTCTAGGTAATAGTGGGGCTGCTAACTTGGATTGTCTGGCCTTCATGTCACATGAATGGGCATGCTTTACACCCCAGCCTCCCAGCTAATTTACATCTGTTATCCCTGTATGGTTAACATTGTGATATATAATAGGGCCACCATAAAATAAATTAGCAAAACTCCCTCCACAATGCCAGCAGTTAACACACACACACACCTTTACACAGGATACGAATTACGCATGCACACACCCACACACACACACACACACACACACACACACACACACACAAGCACACCTGTCATGTCTGGGAGTAGAACCACTACTTAACTACTTTATTATACTACAGCAATACGCAGTTATAGTACGCACCGCAGACATTACTGGAGTACTATTCCCCAAAGATGTATTTCACAGTGAATGACATTAGCAGGATTACCAAAGTAGGGCATTTCAACTGTACTGCAAGTGACTAGCCAAAAATGCATTGCTCTCTACACAAACAGTGAGACACACACAAAACATCCACAACTGACATGTGTGGGTATAGAACCCCTGATCGAGGTCTATGTCATACTACAGCATGGAGCTGTTATGGGATGCACTACAGGGATTGCTAGAGACATCCCTTCCCAAAGTTTTACTTCACAATGAATGACATCAGCAGGATTGGCAATGTAGGGCATTTTAAATGTACTGTGAGTGAGTAGCCTATGATGCATTGTTCCATACACAGACATTGCAACACACACAAAACATGGATGGAGATGGAACCCTACCACAGTTTTAAATCACACTACAGCATTACGCAGTTACAGGATGCCCTACAGAGATTACTGGGCTATGACTTTCACACAAGTGTAGTTCTAGGTGAGTGATATCAGCAGCCTTGCCAAAGTCAAGTATGTGTATTGTTTGGGGTGTGAATGGCCTAAAAAGCATTGCTCTCTACTCAGTCAGGAACACACACACATATTCACACACCAACACACACACACACAGCCGCCAGGTCTGGGGTTAGAACACCTACTGCACTACTTTATCACATTATAGCAGTATGCAGTTACAAGATGCACTACGGAGATTACTGGGCTATGATTACCACAGAGGTGTATTTCTAGGTGAGTGACATCAGCAGCCTTGCCAAAGTCGAGTATGCGCATTGTACGGGGTGTGAGTGGCCTAAAAAGCATTGCTCTCTACTCAGTCAGACACACACACACAGTTGCCAGGTCTGGGGTTAAAACACTACCTCACTACTTTATCACACTACAGCAGTACACAGTTACAAGGCGCACTATGGAGAATACTGGGCTATGATTTCCCCAGAGGTGTATTTCAAGGTGAGTGACATCAGCAGCCTTGCCAAAGTCGAGTATATGTATTGTACATGGTGTGAGTGGCCTAATAAGCATTGTCCTCTACTCAGTCAGACACACACACACACACACACACACACACACACACACACACACACACACACACACACACACACACACACAGATTCACACGCACACATACACACACACACACACACACACACACACACACACATACACACACACACAGTTGCCAGGTCTGGGGTTTGATCTCCTACCTCACTACTTTAATACACTACAGCAGTATGCAGTTACAAGGCATGCTACGGAAATTACTGGGCTATGATTTCCCCTGAGGTTATTTCTAGGTGCGTGACATCTGCAGCTTTGGCAATCTTGTGTATATGAACTGTACTGAGTGTGAGTAGCCTAGAAAGCATTTCTCTCTACACAGGCAGAGACCAAGACATGCACACATACACACACTCACACAGTCGCCAAGCCTGGGGATAGGACTAATACCTAACTAGTTTATCAGTACAGCAGTACACAGTTATGGGACGCGCCATGGGGATTACTGAGCTACAGCTCCCCCAAAGGTGTATTTCACATTGGATGACCTCAGCAGGCTTGTCATGATACTGCCATGGGGAGGGCGGTGTGTGCATGGGCCATAATCCATTCATGTAGGGGTTGACTTGCCCCATGCGAGCACACACAGGGTCATATGCCACAGGTACGTGTATATAGCTACTAGGTGACATCTTCCTTGTACAGTCATGTTGCACAGCCGGCACGTTCATCATGCTGTCATGCTGACATATACTGGTGGCTAGTATCTGCAGTGAGCGACACCTGCACCTCATGTGTTTGGGGCCCTTTGGCTGTGTGCGGGGTGGGACAGGCCCAGATAGCTACTTCTCATGGTCACCCTCTTCAACACATCTATGTCCATCTACCTTTGGCTTATTATAGTTTGTTGTCGTTACATATATGTCTGTATTCCTATCCATTGTGTGTGCAAGGCAGGAGTGGTGCATACTGACGTGTCTGCACTGAGAACTGCAACTGCCAGATATGTCTGGTCCACTGTTGTTTGCTGACATGGCCTTCTTGTGTTTAAGTGTGGGAACATGCCTAGTATGGGCTTCTATATTGCATGCATGGATCAAGTCCAGGTGGTTTGTACTGTGGTGCTGACCTTTGTGTTGTACACCGACAAGTAGCATGCTATGTCTGCAGGGTATACATCAGTCATTTGGCATTGACTGTTACTACATTTCTGCTTAGTGGGGGGGGGACACCAAACTATTTCTACATTTCTACACAGGGGTGGGGGGCACACCTGACTGTTACTATATGTGTACATAGGAAGGTGGGGCACATCTTACACTTTTACACAGTTGCTAGGACTGTACTGGTATGTCAGATACACCATTTCAGTCTGTAGTCTTACCTATCATGCTAGCTAGAGGCATACCAGTGTACTGCAGATCATCGCTTTCACTACCTACATATTAGTTTCTGACTTCCTAGCCTTCACAACTGACATCCAACTGGCTGCCCTGCTGTAGTCTGTCTGTGTAGGGCTGGGGTAGGGGTTACCCATGGGGCTCATTCAGAGGCCATAGTACAGCATTTGTTTGTGTTTGTCTACACCTATCATGCTGGCTGTGATTGATGTTGGGTATGTGCCCCCCCCCGACTGGCATGTGTGAGTCACTTACATTGTGGGTGTCCCAGTATTGAGGGTGGTGATGCAGGGCTGCCTATGTCAGATGCACATAGTACACTCCTTATACATGGTTGAGCACAGGTAGTGTCATGTTTGGCATCCCTTTTACTGTATGTGCGAGTCGGAGAGAGGTGTCATTCCCTGGGTCCCTACTTTGTCAATGCATGTGCTATGCGGTGCCTCTTTGCCAAGGCAAGGACATACTGGGCATGCCTCCTTCTACCTACTGGGGCAGGCTCAGGTTGTTGTTCCTCTGTGTCACTTTGTGGTTGTGCAGGCCTTAGCACTGGTGGGGGGCTGTGTGGCCCTGCCCCATGCTGTTCCTGCTGCAGCTATTTCACAGGATCATATTGTGTAGCATGGCACATACAAGGACAATTTGGGTACATGTAGTTAGTGAGTACTGCAAGGCTCCACCGGATGTGTCCAGGCACCAGAACCGTGACTTGAACATCCCAAACACATGCTCTATTATGATTCATGTTTGTGCATGTGCATCATTATGGAGTTCTTGTTCGAGTATGTGTGCATTTCTGATGGGTGTCATCAGCCACGGCTCCAGTGCGTATCTAGCATTCCCCACTAGGTGACCATGTGGGATGTCCCCATTGGCAAATGTCTGATACAGCTGCGTCTGATGCCAGATGTGGGAATCATGGTAGCTTCCAGGGCAGCCAGCACACACATACATTATTATGACCTGGGCATGTCACATGACCTGGCAGTTGATGGAGGGAAAGCCCTTGCGGTTGATGTAGACCCTACCCCGCTCACCTGGTGGTGTTTTAATGTGTATGTGCATGCAGTCTATTGCACTCACTACCTAAGGGTATTCTGCTATTTGGTGGAAGAGAAGCATATTGCTGGCCAACGCC
Source organism: Protopterus annectens (assembly GCF_019279795.1). Lineage (NCBI taxonomy): Eukaryota > Metazoa > Chordata > Ceratodontiformes > Protopteridae > Protopterus > Protopterus annectens. The sequence continues at coordinate 1,941,439,991 of NC_056739.1, read as the reverse complement.
TCACAGGTGATGGGGAAATATACATACTCACAGACATGTGCTGACATGGCATCCAGGAACTGGTGGAGTACCCTGGATGCTGATGCTGTGAAATCCCCATCATATCCCCAGTTGGCCTTTGGAAGGTACCTGTAGCTAGTATTCTTAGGCCTACACATACCTTGGTATCCACTGGGATGGGTTCCCCTCTGTTAGTTCTGTGTGTGAGGCATGGCCGGCACAGCTCAACAATTTGCTGTAGTAGGTCCCTGTCCACCCTATAGTGCTATACTATCTCCAGCTCATGTAACCCTTGGTAGGTTACCCTGGGTCTGTGCACTCTTCTCCGTCTCCTCACTGTGGGTTGCTCAGCAGCATTCACATCCTCACCACCCTCAGCCTCATGCATATGCTGGTTTATGATAGCAAAAGCAGCCCCTAGCATTTTTTCTCTTGCTTTCATTTTGTAAAATTTCCCCATCTGTATACACCGGTGGTGCAGAATTTTTGGGAAAAACAAGGGAGAATGTGTTTGCATAGTTTATAGTGGTGTGCTGGGCTGGGCTGGTCTGCTGCCTGCATAACTGGCTGATTCTGATACATTTCACCTGTCAGCTAAGCTAGTTCACCTTGATTGCCTTCCTACTGCTGTTTTCCATTCCCATTGCCTCCCTGTTTAAGCCTGTGTGCGCGCCGCACAAACTGAGTGCTCCTATGTGCACAGAGCTGCTTTTTCCTGGTTAACTTCCTTTTTCTTCCTGCAAAACCTGGTGCGCGGTGTGCACACCCGATTACACTTTGTAAAGTGTGCTAGCCAGGCTTAGACACACCCCTAGCTTAGCTGTGCTAACCTAGGAGCAATCTCGAACCACAGGTCTCCAATCCACTTACAGTATGCCTGACACCCCCCCCCCCATGATGTCACATATATCCTAGTCTTGCATCCAGCTATTTATACTCTTACACTCTTGGGATCTGCCTCACATGCTAGGAAAATCTGGGATTCACTAACCTTTCCCTCATTTGCATAGGATTGCCTACTAATGCATAGTTACATGTCCCACACTGAGCCTTCCCCCTTAGCAACCATTACTCACTGGCCAAGTTGTCTTTTGTGTGACATTGACTTGCATGGAAGAATACTGATTTTTGTTAGAATGCTCATTTTCAGTTTATTTTACTATTTTCCCCCGATCCCATTTGCACTCCGCTACCCTATGCTTAAACAGCCAAGATCGGCAAAAAAAAAAAAGAAAGTTGTTTTATTTATTTTTTTAAACACTTTTCAACGCCAATGGCCTTTTACTTGGCCATTGGCATGTTTCCTCAATAATATGCAGCCTTTATTTGGAGCTGCCATAGCTCCCTTTTGGAATTTGCAGAAATGTACTTGGTTACTAACCGAGTACATTTTTGCAGATTGCACTTGTCTTGCACGGACTATTGCAAGCTTCCTGGATTGCAATCTCACCTCATTTTCATGGATTTCTCCAGCAATTGAGGTGATTTGCATACCAGGGTTTAGTCCATGCAAGATTAGTGCTGGAGCTCTAGTGCACTCCCCTGCCGGCTGTTCCTGGATCGCACGGCAGACATATTGCCTGCGTGAGCTACTGCACTCATCTTGCACTCTGTGTGCAGGCTTTTGAGAATCTGGGGGTGTGAGTGCACTGAATATTATAACTGTAAAGAATACTTCTTACTGATAACACTGCTATTTCTGCAGTTTTGATAACTTTTACTGTTCATAAAATATTTTTATTTGTTCCTCTTATGCATGTTTAATTTATTTTTCAGAAAGTGCTTAGGAATGCAAGGTGTGTGTGTCGGCTTCCAGAGGTGTGATATTCTACACTACATAGGTGTCGATGAGTTAACCATTACTATATACTTCCCCAGACAGAGAAGCTTTGCTGGATTATGTCTCTGGAACTCAGAGCAGGATTTAGAGTACTCATGTGGTATATTACACCTAAGCCCTGACAAACTGATAAGCAAGGCTACACCACTGGGTAAGCCCTACATGTGGTCTTACCTGACTGCTTAGCCACCATGCTCCATGTACAAAGAAACTATGCATACCTCGAGGTATGTTTCTGATTCAGAAACATAATAAAAATTGAGTACCAGCTGACTTTACCAAGAAAACTTTTATGGGACTAGAACCAAGTACCCATAGCTGCTGTTATGCATTTGACTGGATGATTACTCCTATTCTAGTGGTATTTTACTCAATTAGTTTAGCAACTTCACCATATGCAAAAGCAGAAATAGCATGTTTTTATTTCAGGCAAAAAAAATAACACTCATTACAGAGTCACCTGTAGTGCAGGCAAACTTCCTGCCACAACCACACTGACCTGTCCACAACAATGATGCTACTATACTCCAGCCAACAGAAGCACTTCCTTAAATGGACCCCCCCCCCACCACCACCACCATATCAATACATTTTAAAGAATTATCTGCCAGGAGAGTGCAACATGAGCAATGAGCAGAATATTTTTTTATCAATCTATCATATTAATGACCTTGGAAAACTGCAGAAAACAGCAGTCTGCAGTCAGCCATAAATAAATGCCAGACTGTATTTCCATGTTGCTGTTTCAACTTATGCTATGACAGTGACCTGTGCCAAGAGGGAAGAAGGTATAGTAGCAGTCCTCCTGCCTGGATTACAAGCAAAGATGAAATAAATAAGTGTATATTATGTGTTTTGTACATTCTGGAGCACATTTCCTGATTTTGTTTCAGGACAAATTTTCATAATGCTAACAAAGCCTTGATAATGGGAGGTTTTTACTTCTTTTTATATGCATGCTTCTGTACTTTTTGGCTGTTTATGTTGCAATTCTGATGTGGGAGTTCATTCTTATTATCAGAAAGTGAAAGATAAGATGGTATGCTTATGAGGGGTCTTACTGTCTGAAAATTAAATAGAAACATAAGGAGAAGCTGTCTTTTGGGTGTATATGGATAACAGTGCTGAACAGCTGGTAATAAATCCTTCTCTTAACCTGAAAGGTATGAGTTCTAACCAACCCCCCCCCCACACACACATGCACATATATAGATATAGATATAGATATAGATATACATACAAACACAGAACTTATGCAGAAACTATTTTGACAGCATAATGCATATATATATATATATATATATATATATATATATATATATATATATGGTTCTACCTGACTTCGTCGACAGCGCAGAAGACCGACAACGGAATCCGGAGCTCCAGAACATCGACAATGCAGAAGACCGACACGACGGATGACAACACCGACGCCGAGGATGCCGACATGGGAAAAGGCTGTGTGAGTATGCGGTAGTGACGGACGTTAGGGTGCGAGTCAGGTAAGTGTGGATATTGACGGTCTGTGGGGATAGGGGTGGGTTAAGTGAGTTAGGTTAGGGAGCGATAGGGGTGGGTTAAGTGAGTTAGGGTTAGGGAGCGATAGGGGTGGGTTAAGTGAGTTAGGGTTAGGGAGCGATAGGGGTGGGTTAAGTGAGTTAGGGAGGAGCGATAGGGTGGGTTAAGTGAGTTAGGGTTAGGGAGCGGGTTAGGTACGTGCGATAGTGACGGACCTTAGGGTTAGGTAAGGTTTAGTGTGGGTTTGTAAGGATTTTGGTGTGCTTGTGTTGTGTGTGTGGTTTGTGGAATGGGGATGTGTTTTGTTTTTAATTGTTGTTATTGTGGTGTGTGCAGTGTATGGGGTTTCGTGTTTGTGTACCGTCGGTTATTTCGTTGTCGGGTATGTGAGGTTTTGTGTTAATGGACTGTCGATTATGTGGTGTCGGTGATGTCGTTGTCGGTGTTGTGTGGTTTCGACTATGTCAGGTAGAACCATATATATATATATATATATATATATATATATATATATATATATATATAATGAATGTGCCACATAAAGTATAAGACACAGCAAGAAAAAATTGACAGAAGTATCTTAAAGCATATGATTTATATGGATAATTAAGTGATACAAAGCTCTACGGAATAGACTGAATTTGAGAAAAAGTCATCACATTCAAGACATTGCAAAGTTGCAGAATGTCACCATCAAATTCATAGACAAACAGATCAAAGAATAGGTACTGCATTTTGTGGTTATATAAGGATACAGGAAATTTGTTATCAAGGATGTGCAGTTTTTTTAATTTGCACTCAGCAATCTACTGCATTGTAATTCACTCAAATGAATAGGTGTCCCTGGATTAGGCATAAGAAAGGCTGGGGTGATCCTGTTTTTTAGTTAAGATATGCTGACAATGTGATTAAAGACTTAAATATGTACCCATATCTGGTGGACTATTGCTTATTGACTTGAGCACATTATTAAGGATCTGTATGTCAATGCATCCCTGAGGCAATGTGCTGAAACATTTATACATTTTTGAAGGAAAAAATTACAAATCTCCCATGACACCTTACCATATGGAGGTTTGTAACTATTACTGTCTTGTATCAATGTCAAACTTAACCAATTTAGAAAGTTTCTCACTGTACTTTGAACACAATGTCCTCCTTATATACTTTGCAACTGTCCAAAAAACAGTGGAGAATGTCCAGATTGTTTTCATCATATTTTGATCTGTTCTTCATAACATTTTTGTTTTTCAGACAAATTATTAAAGATTAACATCACTAAATAATAACAGGCATTTGAGTTTCTGACTTCATATCCCCCAGAAAATGAAAACCAATGTAATTATTCAAGCAACTTTCTAAGTTTGTAACAGCAATATTTAAAATCTGTTCCTGATATTGGGACTTTATTTCCCCATTCTTTATGGCTTTGTCTGGAATTCTTATGCTAAGAGGTATATGTCCTACAGATGTACATCCTGAATTAATTTAAAAATATCAGCTAAGTTGTTTAGAGGTCATAGAACTAAATATTCATGGGTCAGAAGCTTTAAGAAATCTGAAAAAGCATAAAGCAGAGTTCATCCCTGTCCCTATTCAAATATAACTATTCAAATATAACCTTGACCACAGTATGGTAAATTGTAAATTCACCTTTGGTCGGGCTCCAATGTCTCTAATGGTCAGAGGCAAAAATTAAGTAAAATATTACCTAACATGACCCCCCCACACACACACACACACACACACATAAAGCCCTTAGCAATCTCCTAACTAACACACCCCTATTAATAGGCATCCAAGGTACATGGGGACACATACAGTTTAAGTTGCACAGCTAGGCTTATAAATAGTATATAGTCATGAACACATGAACCTATGGAGTACTTTTATCAAACCCCATTTAGATGATTCTAAATAGAAGTGTCTACAGCTTCAATGCATCATTACACACATGAGCACTCATGCTGCCTTTTAAAAGTCTAATACTTGCTCCCAGTTAACTCTAAAGCAGGACATTCTATTATGTTATATTTCCTTATTGTTAGGTTACTCTGAATGGCCATTTCTGTGAGAGCAAAGGTTTGAGTATGTTTCTCCCTATAAGTCTTAAGGGATTAGTCTGCCTACATGCAGAAAGATCTGTCCGTAACAAGTATACATTTTAATTACTTAGACCACAAAATGGCTGTCATGGAGACAGCAATACTGACATTATATTTTCAGCTTCTGCTTAATTCTCTCATATTGTAGTTTGGGTACTGTTAGTTGATAGCTTTATAGATGGCACATGAAAGCTGAGTCAGTGCTTCTCTTTAAATTAATTATTATGACTTTTGCTTACTGTAAATAGCTGGACATTTATAGTTATTTAAATTTTTTCAATAAAGAAGAGGCAACAAAAATATGTATATCACTGCCAGCATTATTTGGATAATGCTGCTGTGCCCAGTACTTTGATTGCACTATAATGTGACACACAGATACGATAAAGGCACAATGAGTAACAACTTATTAATGGAAAATTATCATATCTCTGAACTGAACACTGTGCAGATATAAGTAACTGGGCTGGCATTTCCCACACAACACAGCTGCACAGGCACCTGCAAATACACACACACACACACACACACACACACACACACACACACACACACACACACACACACACACACACACACACACACAGACACTTGCAGTCATGCTTCTACATATAGAGATGCAAATATTCATACACACACACACACACACACACAAAGATACTCACAGACACAGAGACGCGTGCGTACACACACACACACACACACACACACACACACACACACACACACACACACACACACGCACACACACACACACAAGGGATGACAATACTTACCTGCTATGGTGCTAACTGCTCCTCACACAGAGTAGTACAGCTACCCTCTAAATCTCTCTACAGCACTATTCCGATCTTTTTAAAAGCACGTGTCTAATTAGTATTAACCATCTCCCTAGCCTGCAGCATTTGTATACATCTTTGGCAGTGTGACCAGCACAGTGCTACAGGCTGAAACCTTCTTATTGTTGTAGTACTATAGTGGTCTCTCAAACTCTCTGGCATAACACACTGAGGAAACGTCAGGGGGTTCGAATGCAGAGATAAGTCAGCAAGCAAAGGAGAGTAATATTGCAGAAATTTAATTCATCCTCAAGTCTTGGGGAGTACTTTCACAAGGTAGACCTTGTTTTAAACAACATCTCACGAAGATGACACTGATATATAGACTGTATTTTATATAGCATATATCATGGACAGAAGTAGGTCAAAAATTAAAAAAAGATAACTGGGTGCACAAGACTCAGGATAAAAAAGTGCTCAAAACTGGTAGGTGCACTGGTGCCAGGAATGGAAAAAATGACAGTGTAGAATCTTCAAAATACGGAAACATTCCTAGAATACGGCCAGGCCAGGGCCAGGGGGAGGGGGAGGATGCCCCCCTTGTTGTAGAAAGAAGTAGCAGTCCACAAAAATCACAAAAGCTGATAGGCCAAAGAAGAGCCATAAAGATGATAGAGTGGACTATTCAGGATAAGAAGGAACTTATGTATTATTACTATTATGCAAAAAGCCCAGAATTTCCAGACACAAGATATAAAAAAGATTGAGAGAAATTATAAGAAAGAAAATATTTCCACAAGAAAAACAGTCAGAAGCTTCAAATAAAAACGTATGTTTGTTAATACAACAGATTTGTGAAAAACATTATATATACCAAGAAACTTTTCTCTGTTTGGAAAAAGAAGCATCTGAGGAAGTGTGAAAATATAAACAACAAAACCTAGAGATTTTTGAAAAGTATAAAAAAGAAATATGGACATGGAAAAAAAAGTGATCTGATATGGTGCAATATTTATGCAAAGTTGAAAGACAAATTCTTCAATACAAAAAAAGCAGTCCCAAAGATATTTGAAGAGAAATACAGGCAAAGGCATCCAGATATGGAACATTTCACAATAAAAAAATAACCACAAAGAGGGAATGCAGAAAAGAAGATCAGTAAAGTAGAAGTTACAAAAAAAAGAAGTTGAAGTTATGCAATGCCTTTGAAGTGAATGATTTGGTGTAGGTCTAACACAGGTTATGTCACAGCATGATGGAATGAGTCCCCAAAGTAAGGAGAAACAGGAAGATCAGGAGACATCTGAAGAAGAAATATGGACATGCAAAGGAGAAAGCAAAACTAATCAAAAAAAAAAAAATGAGCAGCACCAAAGATATTTGAAGAGAAATACAGGCAAAGGAATTCAGGCATGGAAAACTTTACAATACAAAAAATAAGAAGACAACGAAAAACGTAGAAAAGATTAGTAATGGAGAGGTTAAAGAAATAGAAAGTGAGGTTATGGAGTACCAGCAAAGTGAAGGATTCAATGTAGAAAATCTAACTTAGAAAACACCGCAGCAGGATAGAGCAATGGATGTCCAAATTAAGGAAAAAACATTGGAACAGGAAGCAATAGGTCAGCTGCCATATGAAGATATTTTGGAGCCATTCATAAGAAAGCAGTATAAATGTTTACTTGAAGCTGGACAGCAAAGGAAGGAACAGGAAACTGGCAATTCTGACACAGTCAATGTTTAGGTGTGATAGGCCAGTGAGTTCTTATATGACATAGCAATGGATGACACAAGATGAAATTGAAGAGAATGTGCCACAGGAAGATGCTACAGAACTTTCTATAGAATGCCCGCAGGAAATGGATAACAAAAATGTGCCCTCAGTTTAGAAGAAAATGAGCTAAGAGTTGCTTGATTTTACAGAGATAGACAGATGGGTCTACTTCATTTAAATGAAAGTACATTTAAACAAATTGTACTTACCTGTGCTGAATCCACCGAAGCTGCATTACAACGAATGCACAGACTGCCGAATTTCTTTTGCTGTGAAAAGAACCATTTGGCTACCATGGTCAGCTGTGCCCACTCTTCCATTTAGTGTGATCTTGGAGCTAGTATATTTAAGTAGGGGAGGTGGTTGGTGAAGCCGCCCACATGGGGGGAGTGGGGGGCAAAGCCCCCCCCCACTTTGGTGGGCTTAGTTTTCCTCCATTTCAGTTTATTACTATGGTGGCCAAGTGGTTTCTTTCACAGGGAAAGGAAAAAGGGATTCGGCAGTCTAGGAGTTCGTTGTAATGCAGCTTTGGTGGATTCAGCTCGGGTAAGTACAATTCGTTTAAACGTACTTTCATTTAAACGAAGTAGACCCAGATAGACATATTAAGTGATAGACTGCAGAAGGTCAATAAAACCCAAAAAGTTAGAAGTTTGATAAAACAAAATAAGACAGTTATTAGGACTGTCCCTAGAGATCTATGTGATACAACAGACGTAAACAGGATATACTACTGTGCAGCTAAATTAATAACAGATAAAATTCTACCACAAGAACATAGGATAGTGAGGCAAAGAAAGGGGAAAAATCGAATACCATCATGGAAGTATTGAATAGAGAAAACTATAAAGCAATTAAGACAAGAAGTGCCACTGTTAGAAGATTATAGAAGAGGGAACAGATCAACAAAAATACTCAGAAAGATAGACATGATAAAAGCAATGTGCCATATTATAATGGATCAGGATTTATCATGCACTATTGTAAATAAAAAACTAAAAATATCAGCACAGGCTGAAAAACTTAGAAGATGCACAGATAAATATAAAGAAAAAGTACAACATAAGCAATTTCTTCATGACTCAAAAATGTTTATAGAGAACTGGAAAACAAAGTAAAAGGAATTGAAAGACCATCAGAAAAGAAGAAGCAGATACATTTTGGAGAAGTATTTATGAAGATATTGTCCAACATAACAAAGACGCTAAATGGACAGAAGAAGTAAAAGAAAGAATAAGAGTTTCAAAGGTACAGGATATGAAATGGGATGAAGTAACAGCCAGAGAGAGTGAAACAAAGTTAAGAAAGCCTCTAAATGGAAAACTCCAGGCCCAGACGAAATACCTAACTTCTGGTTAAAAGTATTAACATCTTTACAAGAAGAATTAGCCATAAGTAAGAAATATTTATATGCACACCCCAGACACCAACCTGCCTAACAATGGAAAAACAATGTTCCTACTTAAGAGTGAACCTGCAACCCACCCTGAGAATTATAGATCAATAACTTGCCTTCCGATGACATATAAACTATACACTGGAATTGATGCCGACAGAGTTTATAGTCATTTAAAAGAAATCTCAATTATGGCAATAGAACAAAGGGGCAATAAAAGAAAGTCACATGGAACAAAGGATCATTTGTTGTTAAAGTCATAGTGGAGAACTGCAAAATGGGAAGAATCTAAGTATGGCATGGACTGATGACAAAAAAGCATTTGACAGTATCCCATATGCCTGGATAAAGGATAAACTTATGTATTTTGTACTTAAAAATGTGTACGATACACCATACACTGATAAATTATATCACAGCAACCATGAAACAGTGGCAAACAAACCACTTTGGAGCTAAGCCATGATAAAGGACAAATAAGTATGCCAGGGATAAAAATCCAAATGGGGATATTCCAGGGTGACTTTTTGCCACCGTTGTCTTTTGCATTGCCCTTAACCCATTAAGCTGTCCGCTTAACAGATTATGTCATTGCTATAATTTGTCCCCCAGAAAGCAACAAAGTGTAAAAACTTCTCATCTTCTGTTTATCAACAATTAGAAACTGTATATCTCATCAGATGAGAAACTGAAAGCACAGCTGCAAGTAGTCAAAACTTTTTCAGATAATATAAGAATATCATTTTGTTTTAATAAATGTGCAAAAGCAACCTTTAAAGCAGGAAAGTTGCAGCACCAACAAAAACATTAGTTTGGGACAAGAATATACTATAAAAGAACTTGAGAAACAGGAAGCATGTAAATAGTTGGGACCTGATGAAGGATCAACAATAAAACATGAACAAACGCAAATAAAACTGAGTAAGGAATACTTTTGAAGACTTAAATCAATCCTGAAAACAGTGTTGACATTTAGGAACAAAATTCAGGCTATAAACCAATTTTCTTTTCCTTTCCTAACTTACAGCTCTGGAGTGACTGATTAGCCCAAAAAGGTGTTGGATAGATTAGACAGGAAGGATGCTTCATGTTCACCAAATGATTTATAAAACTAAGTGCATACAAACATTATATATTCCTCATTCCAAAGGAGGTATGGACCTCCTTGAAATTGATTACATGTATAGATTTGCAATTGTGGGACAGCATACATATCTGCTGACCTCACAAGACAACATAGTAAAAGTTTTGAAATATGAGAATAAATCTAAGATGACTTCCCTTCTTAGTCTAGCAGATCGGTATCAAGCGGGAATGGAAATCAAACCAGAAGTACATAAAAATCAGGCAGCAACTGAATGTGCCACAAAATAAAAGAAAGAATATAAGATGAAGGATCAGATAAGAAGGCAAGAAATGTGGAAAATGCATAAATATAGTTGCAAGTATAGAAAACTCCTGGAAGAACCTCATGTTGATCAGGACCGAATGCAGGAATGGTTACGGAGAGGCGAATTCAAACCAAAAGATGAAAGGTTAATATTGATTGCCCAAGACAGTGGCCTGCGTTCATGTTGGTTTACAAAGTGCATTGAACATGTGGAAGAAAAAGACAAATGCAGGTTTTGTAAAACAGAATTGGAAACATTTGCACACTTTGTTGCTGGATGTGACATACTAATGGCAGAAAGACTGTATACTAAAAGGCATAATAATGTGGAAAGACTGTTGCACTGGGTTTATGAAACATTATAATATTGAAGTAACTGAAAAACACTGGAAACATGAGCCACAAAGCATCATAGAAAATGATGAAGTCTACAACATATGGGATCACCCATTATCAACAGTTCAAAAGATGTGAGAAAACCAGATATAGTGGTCAATGAAAAGAAGAAAAAAGCACTGATCATTGAAATCCCTACACCCAGTGACTACAATACCTTGCATACAGACACAAAGTCATAAAATATCAGCATTTTCAGGCAGAAACAAGAGCAATGTGGAAGAAAGATACTAAGACAGTCCCAATAGTAGTAGGAACAACAGGTCTTATAAGAAATAATCTATCATGTTTAAATATGTTACCAATACATGTAACTCTGTATGAATTGCAGAAGGAGTCATTACTGGGAACATTGTGAGTGCTGCAAAGTGCACTTCTGACTGACATCAAAGATTGAAACAAAACTAATTTATTGAACTTTAATTATACTTTGACTTAGGAATGGGGTCCATTCTCATCATGGTATTAGAAACCCAAAGATTTGGAAAATTAAAAAAGGAAACCTGCTGCAAACAAGTCTGCACAGTGTAGTATGCATTTCTAAATCCAGGTTTTGGTAAGGGTGCAAAGTTGCAGTCATAAAGAATTCCAGATCCTGCCTCGGCGCCATACCTCTCAACTGTACAGATTTTCCCAGAATGTTCAGATTTTTGCCTCATGATTTTCATTTGTTTTTCATAAAATTGTGGTTTTCTGGCAAATTAGTGGCAAATCATTAAAGATTGAAGTTAGCAAATAATGACATTGTTTATTATTATTTTTATTTATTTGCTTTTGTTAACCAGGAAAGTCCACTGGGCTGGTGTGAGCCCATTTTCAGTACAGGCACGGGGAGAAAGGTTCCAAAAACAATGTGCATAATAAAGAATTTGTTTAGAAAGTTAATAACAGCATTTAACAATTTACAAGAGTAATGACATAAGAGTCAGAATTAACATAGTAACATAGACAATGTATGGCTATATTTTATGGAAGACTTGGATGCTTAGCAAAGTATTCAATATAACAGACAGATTATAATAATCTGCACATACACAATTTTTTATACACTATGTGAGGCAGGATGAGGCACACTGTGCTGTAATTAAGGATGGAATAACTGGGAGAGTGAAGAAGGGTATGGGTATCTGAGAGATGAGTCAGGAATCAGGTTACTGAGAAATCGGGGAGAGTGCAAGGGCATAAACATTGAGAGGACAGATGGTGAAGTGATTTTTTGAATGATGGGGCATTATTTATAGTCCGGAGAGATGGTGGAAGGCATTCCAGAGTTTATCTACAGTGAAAGAGTAAAGGTATTAGCCTGCAGGGAGTTTTGGTCTCTTAACTTGGAAAATTGATTGATTTTCAGATCTTAGATGTCGGTTTGGTTGATAAGAGTCAGAAGTGAAGCAAGGGCTGGGCATTTGGAGGAATTATAGATACATTTGTGTGCTGTAGATAGTTGTACATATGTGAGGTATTGTGGTAGTTCTAGCCAGTTCAGGGATTGTAATGAATGACAGTGATGGGAAGAATGTTTTGCCCTGGTCACAAATTTAGCAATTTTGTTATAGCAACTATCCATTTCAGTTTTTAATGAGGACTGGATGTTTGTTAGAATGGGGGCACCACACAGGAGGGAAGGTAGGAGAAAAGTTTGGGTGAGTGTTTTTCTAGTAGAGTAGTTTAAAAAGTGTTTATGTCAGTAGAGGTACCAAGTTTTTGGTGTTTTTTTTATGGTGTTGTGGATGTGTTGGTCAAAGTTAGGTTGTCATCTAAGGTTACACCAAGTAACTTGGTATGGGAAACTACCTCTAAGGCAGTCTTGTTGGAGGAGAAAATGATGAATTCAGATTTATTAATAGTGGTAGTTTTTTAGGTGTAAAGAACAAGAGTTTGGTTTTATTTGGGTTGAGGGTGGGGTGATTATTGTCATCCAGGTTTCGGTAATGGAGAAAGCATTCTGGGTGATGGTCAGAAGTTCGGTTTCAGAGTTAACCGAAAAGATAATAGTATTATCATCTGCGTATTGAACTACAGATCCAAGAGTGAGAGCGGAGTGAAAGTCGTTGATGAAAATTACTGAACAGGAGGGGGCCTAAGATGGATCCTTTGGGAACTCCAGTAGAAGTAATGAGAAAAGGAGAGAAGGAGTGTAACCATTTGGTGGATTGTTGTCTGTTTTGAGGTAACTGGTAAACCAGCTAAGGATGGGAGTGGAGAAGCCTAGGTGTGAGAGCTTGGAAAGGAGGAGAGGATGGGAGATGGTGTCGAAAGCCTTAGAGAGATCAAGAAAGAGTGCGAAGACAAGTTTACCATAATTATGGTTGTGGTTAACAGTGTCTAGGAAGGATAGAAGAGCAGTTGTAGTACTATGGCTAGGGCAGAAGCCATGCTGAGTTGTGGAAAGTAGTTGGTTTTGGGATAGATAATCCATAAGTTGAATTTGAATGCATTTTTCCATTATTTTAGAAACAGGAGATAGAATGGCTATGGGGTGGAAATTTGAGATGTCTGAATTATTACCACCTTTGTGTAAGGGTATGATGTAAGCTGTCTTCCAAATGGATGGTACATAGGCTTCTTGGATAGATTTATTTATGAAAATGCTTATAGGGTAGCAGATGGATTTGGCTGACCTTTGAAGGTATTCTGGGGGTATGTTGTCTGGGGCAGTGCTACCAGGTTTGAGTTTTAGTATTAGTGGAAGTGGGTATATGAGAGAAGGAGAAAGTCTGGGGAGAAGGGTATTCTGGGGTATGGTGTGTTGCAATAGGGTTGCTGTTGTGAGTAGCTTGAGGAAAGGTGGAGGCGAGTTTGGATATAATGTCTATAAAGTAGGAGTTGAAAAGGGTAGCTAATTCAGCAGGGGTTTTGTCAGGGTTTGGGCAATGATTGCTTTTGGTGCCAGGGTTTAATAGAGTGGAGACTGAATTCCAGAAATGTTTTGGGTTATCGTTGTGATTATTTTGGAGATGGAGGTAGTACTGTTTTTTATCTTTAATAACTAGACACTTTACTTGATTGTGGAGCTGTTTGAAAAGCTGGAGCTCTATGGGGTTTTTACCATTATGCCATTTTTTCCATGCTCGGTCTTTAGTATTGATAAGTGTTTTGTTTCTCTAGATAGCCAGTTTGCATGATTTACTTTTATTCTCTTATTCCAGAAGGGGCCATCCTATTGAGTATACTGAGGAAAGTTGAATTCAAAAATTCAACTGCTTCATCTACTGGCAAATACTTTAGAATGCTCCAATTAATTTTACTTAATGTTTCATTGAAGCTTGCAGGGTTGAAGTTAGCTAGAAGTCTTGAGGGTCTGGACTGGTGATCGTGTAAGGATGAGGAAATGGCACATGTTATATAGGCGGGGAGGCGGTCACTGATATTGCAGGGTAGAATTCCTTCTGATGTAATTTTGTTGGGATCGGACACTAAAACCCAGTCAAGTAAGGTGCCATTGAGTTTCAGAGTTCATATCCTTCAGAAAAATTCATGCTAATGCAAAACCTGTTATTCCATCAACTTTCTAAGTTTGTAATTAGTGGAATGCGATCTAAGTGCATTGTGGTGAAGTGAATTACTCCATTATTCTGAAACTGCAAGTTAGTCATAAGGGTCTGTCTAGATAGTTCTGACACTCTGTAGCCATAATAAAACACAAGAACACTGTCTGAGTTACTGTCATGATATAATCTTGTTATATTATAGAACTTGGTATGGAGAATTTAAGGAAAATGTGGGGAGTAGTTGTAATAATGTACGTGCTACTGTGGTATATAAATACTGAAACACACAGTGCAATTGTAGAGCATAACTTTTTAAAAATGTATTTTAAATATTAAAGAACATTCATAATAACAGAATACATCTGATGAATGCACACCTTCTTTATTTTACCTAACTAAATATACAAACAACAAAATATAACAAGTCTATCTATATAAAATGAATGCACACTTTAGTCATAGCATCCATTGTTTCTAACTTATTTTAACAGTTCAGATTATATTAAAACTTGTACCAAAAATGTAAATAGAAAAAAATACTTTATTTCAAAAAGTTTGAGAAATTGCTCTTTCTCTCAATCTCACCCCTGCCCACACATGTACACGATGAGTCATTTGCAAGCTAACTCCTGAAATCTGTTTAGCTTTCAAATATATACAGAATATTTTACAACACATTCATATCTTCAATGAAAGACATGATAACTTTTAAAATGTTTCTGGTACTACTGAAGTCTTACATAAAATGGAGAATATTTTTCTCTTGCAGTTCTCTTTCTATTACATAGCAAGTTTGTGCATTTAACTTATTTAAATTTTCTCAGATAACTTCATTGAAGCCACTCCCCTGCTTCGTAACTGGAATGAATTACCTTTTCCACATTTTACACTTTTTATTACTCTTAAAATGAAGTATTAGTAGCTCTTTCAAAATTTATAGTAGCATATGATGATAACCATTTAATTATGCCCTGTACTATTCATAAAATATTTAAGCAATAACTGACATTGTGGTGTGGTATATTGAAGATTTACCCACGGATGATGTGGTATAATCACGAAGGTGAAGACCGAGTGATTAAATAAAGTCAGCTGTGGGTAAATTTCAATATACCACAACCATGGAGTTGGTTATTGCTATTATACAATTACTTTACTTAAGAAAAAAAATACTTTGCTTAAATAATGTCTTTGTATAACGGCACATTACTGTTCTTCCACCGATGGTGGTATACTGCTTCCTTGTGTTGATATGCATATGGGACTTGCATTCCTACACATACCCAGTACATCAATGCTTTGAAAAGGAAGCAACGGGGTAAAGAAAGTCTCTGTTGCTCCATTTTTTTTCTTTTTTTTTTATTTATTTAAAAAAAAAAAAAAAGGTTTTGGACACTTTATACCAACGGAAAAAAGTCTGGGCGACTGGACCTTTATCCATTGGTATATTGTGGGATTTACAACGGGCACTCTGGCCAATCAGCATGCACATTTTGGAATATTAATGGGGTGGTCATTGTATAATAAGTAGTATGCCTGTGTATATTATGCCAAAGTGCATGCATACAAATTTGTAATTATCCACATTGCTGTGGCGCTGCAGTCTTCTGCTGAATCTCAACACTGGTACAAAAAAACTAAAGGCATTTAGTAAAGTACAGTTTCATGCGAGCCCTTTATTTGCCTGTCTTTTTTCTCACTCTGCTTTTCCTTCTTACAGTTCACTGGCCATTTCTATATCAAGAGGCAAAAAGTGTCAAACCGCTTACACATCTATTAACATGCATAATCACGTTACTGTAGCTAGAACAGGGCAAAGGAGGCAGCTGCCCTAGGTGCAAACTATTGGGGGCATGATCAGCAGGGCAACAGTGTTGTCAACTGGGAGTGAGTGCAGTATCGGCAGTCATTTAAATATATCTAACAGCTGCTTAAATAACTTTTAGCATAAATGTCTGTTGGTAACTTTAGCTAGTATGACTTTCTCATTTTTGGAAGAGAATTGTTTTTTTTTTTTTTACTTGCATTGAGAATGATCTAACTACAGCTTTAGCTAATCAGACATGTATTACGCTGAACTCTGACTCGCCATTTACTCCTTTGCATGTGCTGCATACCACTGATGTCTTTTTATTTTTATTTTATGTATTTATTTAACATTTGTTGACTGGGAATGTATGACTTGGAGCGAGCCAATTTTCAACAGAGGCCGGGGAGAAATGCTCCAGATGCATTTCTTTGAAATGTGGCAGGAAACGGGAGTACCTGAAGGAAACTCACTTGAACACAGGGAGGACATGCAGACTCCACAGAGAAGGCACCCCAGCTGAGAATCAAATCGGAAAACCGTCTTGTGAGGATGGAGGCAGTCCAGCCTGAAGGACTGCATAAATAAAGACAATCATAATGTTAACAGGAGAAGCAATGCTAGGCTTCCTGACGGGGTGGAACAGCACTAAACTAGTGTGTGTGACTGACATAACAAATGTCACAAAAAGACAAGTGGACACAGCCAAGTCTGTGTTTGCTCAAACACCCAATGCAGTGTCAAACATGTGCATCTTCTGTTCATCCTGCACAAAAAGGGCAGTACTGCAGTCATCCAACAGACCCCTCTAAGTCTGCACATCAAAGTGCCCTCTCTGGTAATCATATAAATGTGGGTCTAAAGGGTTATATGCAAAAGAAGGAAAGGTGAGAATAGCAGGCAAAGCATATGTAGGGTAACCTTTAGGTATGAATGATCTTGGGGAAGGGTAAATTTTAGAGGAAATAAGTACATTTCTTTCCATCTACAGAAACTAATTTTAGGTGAGGAAGCCAGTGAAAGAGGTTTGTGGATGGAATACAAGAAGAAGGCCACATAGCAGTGGCAGACAAAAACATAAAACACTCAGAGGGTAGATACACAAACGCACAGAAGATTGCCATAGACAAGAACAGAGTGAACCAATAGTGGTGTGGGGGCTGGACAATGAACAAGGAATAGTGGATGATACATACGGGAGGAAAAACACCAGTATGGGGGATAGGTTACAGTCTTGGCATTGCATGCATACAAAAATTTTGCTGTAGATTTCAGGGCTGTGTTGTAATGCTCCTCCTGATAAATCAAGATAAGAAAATTGCCCCTTGAGTAGACAGAGTACCTGCAGCACTGTATTACATGTTTTGGCATATTCTATGTTACAGGATATTTCCTGCCTAGTCTGGGGTTTGTAGAATGAAGTCCTCACCCAAGGCTCTAGGGCACATCTAACAACAACTGCAACACACAACAGACAACATATTATACGTAATCTGGGCCATGTTTCAATTTTACCTGTTTGTATAAACCTGCCTATTTGGCCTGCGTTGTCGCTTCACAGTAAGACATCTTGTTAGATTCTCAGCTAGAGCGTCTTCTGTGTGGAGACATGCGTGAATGGGTGTACCTTCGTTGAAGGTTGTGCATCAGGGTCGGCAACTCGGCACGTAAAAATCTACTGCCAATCATTAGCGGACCGGAGTTCCATTGTGCGACCCCTAACCGGGAAAAGCCGAAAGACACAACAACATGCCTACTAGCTAGATGACCCAGTTGAAAAATCCTTTTAAATGAAGCTTTAAGAAGTTGGACGTGTCAGATGTTAGAATCATAGGAATGTACCATAGCACAAGAAAACACATTTCAACTAATTCCCCCCTGCATTACAGACCACCTAATTAAGGGTGTAGAAGCCCTTCATTTTGCTGTACCATAGTCCATATGGACAATGTAGAGCCTTGATTATAATGGGTTAGCAATCAACAGCTTTCAGGAAGTCAGGGGAAGTAGGCAATGCTGTAAAACACCCACATGATGGTTGTTCTCTCCTCTATAGTCTTAGGGAATCACATATGCTCCACCACATGGGGCAACATAATGTGATGCAACTGGTTTAGGCTTCACAAGGCTGAACATCTAAAATATCTTTTATTTATATTTACATTTTGGTTACTGAGGGCACTGATCACAGAAATGACCAATTGCAGGCTCAGCCCAGGTTAACGTTTCCCCAGTAAGTCGCATAACAGTCCCTTTAGCAATGATGGTTACCATGTATCCAAAGGAATGGGCACACTTTCTATTCCATTTGTGGGTGACACAGTTTGTCTCTCTATCCACACAGTAATGTCCCACAGCCTTTTGGGCACTCAACTATTGATATGTTAGGCACTGTCTGTACCAACCTTGTTGGTTGAGATAGCTGCAATGTAACACTGCAAGCACTGGCTACAAAGGCAGTCATTAATTGTAATTGATACTGTAGAAAAAATAAGTAATACATTAAAAGCAACATTAACAATTATTTTTTCAGAAGAAGTTCTATAAACAACCTCATTAAAGGATGAACAGTTAAGATGGATTCCAGAAGCAAGTTATGCTTGCAGTATCATTTTACACCAAGCAGTAGTACAAATCATGGCCTGTATGAAGAAAGGGGATCTAAAATCTCCTCAAGCTAAGTAGGACTCTCCGTGGTCTGTGTCTAACTTATGAATGAGAATTAGGCTGCCAGTGTTCTAGGAGATTAATGTTTGCCTAAAATCTCTAACTAATGTGCATCTCATGGAAATTAATACCCTGTATCACCACAGCTGTTACTTTGTGACTATTGCTACTGTAAAAAGTATGTGGTGGAAACAACAACATTATGTACTATTACCACTGACATAAAAGCAGCACCTGCATGCTGCGATGAGGGTAGGGGGTGACCTAGTATAATATGCATACATAGTAGTGTGTTTTGTGAGTTGCTTTCACTTTACAGTTGGTGACTATGCCTAAGTCTAACTTTTCTAAATTCCCAGACAGTACTTTAACTGGTCATACTTGTAAGCAAAACAACACACTACTTATGGTTGCAGCAATGCAGGTATGACAGGGATTTAAGTGTCATGCCTCTAGTGTCACAGCATCATGTGTGACATACAGATGGCACTTACAAGCCAGCTTCATGGAATGTCAGCTCCATGTGCATGCCTGGACTGGTAGTGCAAACATCCATGTACAGCTGCAGTATTTGGGGGCTTTGGAATTACACATCGTGCTCATGTAGAGTTAGACTACACTGTGTGTAGCTTATGGCATAAGTTAACATGTGGCATTTCTGAATCCTATTATCACTGTATAGAATGGTGGTTCTTGTACAGACAGGAGATTCTGTTATAGCAGGTAGATTTTCCAATGAGGAATTTTCCCCAAGTATGATATCATACATGGGCAGACCAGGAAAAAGTGGGCTTAGGGCATGTCCATTTTAATGCAGTTATAGCACTAATTCAAAATGTTATGATATTTGCTAATCAATGCAAATTTCTTATGCAGGCAGTACTACAGACAAATAAGTCAGTTCTGTTCACCCACCCCAATTTGTGTGCCATAGTTGCTTAATTAACTGAATGGTACTGATGTATGTGGCTATGAAACAGAAGTTGCATATCAAAAATGAGGTTTAATGTTTTATACTTAAAATCTGAGGAAATGACAGAAAGTGATGAAATGGAAACTGAAAGTGATACATACGCTGTTAATGGGAAACTGGTAACAAGAAAAAGGAAGTTCAACTCACTTAGATAAAACAAAAACTGAGAGGAGAGTGAAAGATGTTATTTTTTAAATGTTAACAGTATGAGCAATCATTTGGAGATACACTGTCTTCCGGTGGATTAAAAGACATGAAGTAAAAGTTTCATTTCTGCTAGATATGCACATACATCAGGGTTCATAAAAAAGGAATTTGATTTTTTTCTGGGGTGAAAGAATAATGTGATATGTGACTTAGAAGAATGCCTGAGGTAGCAATCCTTGTTAAAGGCAAATCAGATTTCACAATAAAAGAACAGATAGTCGGCCAGATTTAATGAAGCTTACACGGTCCATTTAGACCATGTGCATGTTGCAGCACGCACACAGTAGTGTACTGTTTTAGATTCAGTAAGTGGCTCTACATGATGTATAGAGCTGCACAAATAAGGTAAAACACCACTGCATGCAAACTGCAGCATAAGCAGCTGAATTGTATGCTATTCAACCAATCCAACATGGAAGATCTAATCACCAAGCTATAAGGCAACTGTGTAGACTCAGTGTTGGTTTTCCCTGAGAATTCCAAAACCTACTGGAATGCAACCATGGAAAGGAGTCTACACCGAAACAATGTTAGAGGCTATTGTTGCTTTAATTCATGCGTATGTGCAACAGGCTGAAGTCTATGCTGCTGCTGCTAATAGAGCATGTCCAAGAAAAAGAAGAGTTTTCAGACCCTGTTTAACTTATCACAAGCTACATGACGTGGAATTTATAGAGCACTACAGGATGGATAGAGGCACACTACAGGAACTCTGCAACCTCTGCTGTCCTCAACTCAGAGCCAGGGCAAATAGAGGGGAACCCATTCTAGTGGAGACAAAAATATGTGTAGCACTTAGAATCTTAGCTACAGGCACCTTTCAAAGAACAGGGGGCATTCTGGGGGTATGACAGGCATCAGCATCCAGGATTCTCCATCAGTTCTTGAATTCTATCCTACAACATACCCTTAATCACATATATTTTCCCATACTTCTGAGGAAAGGGCCACAAATATGCAATGAGTTCTACCCTGTAGCACACTACCCTGAAGTACTGAGTGCCACAGATTGCACAAAAGTAGAAATTAAGGCACCACCTGGGGAACAGAGAAGGCTGTACATTGACAGCAAGGCCTTTCACTCTATTAACTGCCAAGTTGTGTGTAATGCCATGGGAATCATCTTGAGTGTGTGTGCTGGCAACCCTGGAAGTTTCCATGACTTACATATCTGGCACACCTCCCAGCTGTTATCAGATGTTCACTAGGGTGGATATCTCACAGAGTCATTTACTGGTGGATGCAGGCTATGCACTGGAACCGTGGCTAATGATACCTATCAGAAATGCACAAACATCTGCTGAGGAATGCCATAATGAGGCACACATTCAAACCAGAAATATCATAGAGCATGTGTTTGGGCTGCTGAAGTTATGGTTCTGGTGCCTAGATACATCTGGAAGAGCCCTGTAGTACAATCCATAAACAGGTTCTGAAATATTCACAATATGTGCCATGCTATGCAACATCATCCTGAGAAAACAGTTTCAGCAGGATCAACAAGGGGAAGCAAATGCCATCCCACCACCAATGACAAGGTCACCACAGCCACATGCAGGTGAGGTGTCAGAGAGGGAAGCAGCAGCTGCTGTGGGTGTAGGCAGATGCAGGCATGCTCAATATGCCCTTGCATTTGCTAAGAGGCAACGCATAGCACACTCACTTACCCCCTAAGGGAGTAAAACCTTCCTCCTACACACGTACATATAGTAACATGGATGCCAGGCAACTCTCACAACCTTTAGCTCCCTATGTACTGGATGTGTACTGCTTGCATCAGACAGAGTCAACTCTGAAGTAAAGCTGTTGCAACTGCTTGAGTTACAAGGTAAATGTTGAACATGGAGTGCATTGTGTAATAATATGAATGGCTGGCATATCCTTGAATTTTGTTACTTGGTAGTGTGAGCAAGTAAAATCTGGGAGATTTCCACAGAAATGACCATAACATGTGACAACAGAGACTTATTTGACATATATGAGTCCAGTATTAAGCAGTAGACCATAGGCATCAAAGATTCACACAGTCATACCTCTCAAAAGTAGTGTTAGTCACTGCATGCCATCAGTTTAGCACCATACATTTGTAATGGAAAAGCATTAAAGACAGCAGTTAGAAAGTAATGACACATATTGCAATTTCAGACTTCACAACCCTCCCTAGAACACTCACAATAAAGTTAGAAAATGTTGATGCTATCACTTGACTAACTTTCTAAGATCAATATAAGTCAAAGGTACAATTACCAGTTCAACATCACAAATGCAGATATACTAAGCACTAAGTCAGCTATGAACCCTGAGCATCAGACACAAAGTTTATGTATCCCTGAATCCAGCAGACACAAAACAGGGATATGTCACAGGTATCATCACTTGCACAGGGGGTTGAGGAGGGCAGGAAGCCTAGGCTGGCAGAAAAAGTCAGTAAGTGTGTGCGAGTAAGACAGAGAAGCAGGTAGAGAGTTGGATAAAGCAACAAATGGCCAGTGAGACAAAATGAGTTTTAAGCTGCATGGCTGAACCATGTAACTGTTGTGTGTGTCTGTAGGGTCCTCCAGGTGAAACTGGTGTGAGTATTGCAAAAACAACAAAAGCTGGCTTAAAGATCCAAATAATAAAACAACAAACTGTCCAGGATCAATTTCACAGAAACAAGTTTAATAAAATACTATAGCGCTTAGGCCTGGCCTTCAAAAGAGAATACAAATATGTGTTTGATACAAGTTTATATAATAAAACCAATTAGTCAATTATATAATTAAATGAGAACCTTCCAATTGCACTCAGCATTAATACCTCTAGGTATTAAAGTACCAAATTTCAATATAAACAAAGTTTCTTTATATAAAAACTTTCTCTTTATATCCCCACCATAGCCGTTACTATGAACTTGCTCCAAAACAGTACTTTGCAAGCCCTCTGGCTTTCCATGATGGCATTCCTTAAACTGCATGGCAGGAGGGCTTTCAAGCTTGCCATTTTTTATGTCTCTGACATGTTCTTGAACTTTAAGCTTGAAAGCCCTCTTGCTTTCTCCAACATAAAACATGCCACAAGGACATCTAAGAGCATATTTAAACTGTTTTTGTGTTGATTAACTGTTTTGCACTTTTAAAAAAGTTATTTGTTGCTTAATTTTACCTGGAGGCTAACACACTCAAGTGCGCTAGCCGTTTAAAAGCATTTATAGCATTTACTGTCTGTTTTTCCTCTGTTTTCTGAAAAAAAAAAAAAAAAAAAAAAATCTTGTTTTCCCGCCTTACTGAACTAGAATAGTCCAGTCTTCACAGTTTGCTGATCTCTGGGCTTTGGCTTGGTTCCTGTGCTATTCCATATCCTTATCTGGATAAAGGGAAGCTTCTTTATTCACCAGTGGGAGTGGGGAGCACTGAGCAGCCTATTTGTACCTATAGCAGTGGTTCCAGCCAGAAACCTGTAGTCTATTGGCCATTTTGGGTCAATTCCTAGCTCTTTTCAACCCCCTGCTATAAAGCCCACTTTAGCGCGCTTTTGCGTGATTTACCGCGGAGTTGCCCATAGAGCACCATCGGGCAGCGCCGGTTAAACGAGGTTAAACTATTTCTGGCTACGTAAAGTCTGCTCTTCAATTTTTCCCTTAGAACTTCTCTACTTGCAATCTAAACAGTCTATTCTCTATCTCAAAAGCTCAGCACTTGCTCCTAAAGCATTTTTATATAGGTAAAGTACTTATATACTAAACAAAGTACTACATTAGCCTAGAATCCCCTTGAGTACCCATTTCCCTATAGGTCCCTTCTGACTCAGTTACACAGCAAACTTTTTCACTTTTTCTAGCATGTCGAAGGGTCAGTTGCTAGCGTCCTCTCCTGTTCAGCTGGTGAATCTGGGCAACTTGAGGCAATGTTACAATTACCTCATGTACATAGACAACCCACTCCTTCTCCCACAAAACACAAATACATGTGAGAGATGCAACTATATAGCCAAACTGGAGGCTGAGCTCTCTCAACTCAGGACTGGCAAGACCAGACAGGAGGAGAAGGAAACCACGCACACCACAAACCCAGTTTCACATAGAACTATCACAACTGCAAAACAAACACATAAACACACAAAGACATACTTGGAGGCACTGATCAAAAATCTACCAAAACTACAGAGGCCTCCAAAGCAGACACCCAAGCAACTACCACCTCAAGACATAAGACATGCAACACATAGTTCTCAAAGGCAGTGTGCTAAACAGTCACAGCCCTTAAGGCCAAACACAATGCCAGACACACTTGTTATAGGTGACTCCATAGTCAGACACACTGACGTCCCACTCACCAGACTGAACAAGGAAAAGATCACAGTAAGCTGCCTGTCAGGCGCTAGAATCCGCCACATAACACAAGCACTCAGGTCACTCCACAGCAAGTACAAGTATGACTCAGTCATTGTCCATGCCAGTGTGAATGACCTGAGACATACCTCCCTGGACTACATGAAAAGAGACATAGAGGAGCTCTCAGATTATGTAGCCCAGGCCGGTATGACCCTGACCCTGAGCAGTATCCTACCCTCACCAAGAATGATGCCACAATACAGAGACAAACTGATCAGCTTTAATAATTGGCTTAATTACTGGTATCATTCTAAGGGGATCCAATGTCTGTCTGCCTGGGATGACATGCTTGACAAGCCACGCTGCTTGCAAGGGATGGCTTGCACCTGTCACCCTGGGCTTCGGATATTGGCAAAGGCTCTTGCCACCCCCATAGTGCTTTTTTTAGGCAAGGCTCAAATGATAAACCTACCGCCCTAGAAAACAAAAATGGAGAAAAACTAAGGGTAATACTGCTCAATGCCAGAAGTCTAAACCTCAAGATGCACGTCCTCAAAGCCCTCCTCAGTATGGAGAACATCGATGTCTGTGCTGTGACTGAAACCTGGTTCAAGGCTCTTGAGAGCACCCCAGCACTATCAGGTTATACCTCATATCATGCGTTCGGACCCAAAATTCGGACCGAACCACAAAAGGAGGGAGTATCCATATTCATAAAGGATACCCACACCTCCAGGTTAGTGGCAACGCATGAAGCATCGGAGACCATCCAGGTGCAATTAACCATAGGTAAAACTGCCCTACAGTTTGTAGCATGCTACAGACCACCTTCTCAAACTCAGGAAACCCACACAGCCTTCCTGAAAACACTGGAGAGTATGAATGTCTCTCCAAACACCATCATATTGGGTGACTTCAACTACCCAAACATAGACTGGGAACATTACTCAAGCACCCTAGCCCAAAGGTTCCTGGAGTTCATAAACTCAAATGCTATGGAACAACTAGTCACCATCCCCACAAGAGGAGAAAATATACTAGACCTGATCATCACAAACATGGGGACAAAATGTTCCACACCAGAAGTATATCCCTCATTGGTGAGATCAGACCATAAATTAATCTCATTGGAGATCCACATCCCGCCCCCACCCCCAGCAAAAAAGACCACAGTGAAGAACTTCTCAAAAGCAAACTTCACACTTCTTAAGACTGGAGTGGTATCCTTCAAGGCCCCCGAGCCAGTGGAAACCACAACCCACGCTGCTGAAACCCTTACAAATGCCTTCTCTGAGCACCTCCAGGAATGTATGGATCAAGCAATCCCTAATAAAATCAAGACCCTTTCAACCAAAGGCAGGCGCCCGGTCTGGTGGACCCCAGCCATAAACAAACTCTACAACAAGAGGAGAAAGCTACTACATGACAGAGCAAAATCCCTAAAAGGGAAGGCATCTCTGATCAATACTAGCAAAAAACTACGATCACTCATAAAATCATCCAAGGCCAACTTTGAGAGAAAAATAGCTAATGACACAAAAGACAATCATAAGGCCTTCTTTAGCTATGTTAGAAACCTGGGTGGAAACTCCCAGATATGCTCAGAATTAGTCCAAAATGATAAAAATCACTGAACCCACAGACATTGCCAACATACTGGCAGACAGGTTCAGTGCAAATTTCTCCCTCCCTCCCAAAAGGAGAAATATCTATCCCACCAGAGTCTAGCCTCCCAAACATCTCAGATGCCCAGGTGAGAGCTGCTCTCTCTAAAGCAAAAAACACAGCATCAATGGGACCGGACGGTGTCCCCAGCTGTGTGCTACACGAACTCAATGAGGAACTAAACCCACACATAAGGCTGCTGTTTAATCTTAGCCTTACTACAGGATACGTACCCAAAGAATGGCGTACGGCAACTGTGGTCCCACTCCACAAAGGCGGTGCTTTTACGGACCCTGGAAATTACCACCCCATAAGCTTGATGAGCCTTGTCTGTAAAGTTATGGAGAGGATCATAATGGAACTCATAAATAAAGACATTGGGGACCTACAGACACTGGATCCTACCCAATTTGGCTTTGTCAAGGGCAGATCCTGCCTCTTGAACTTGGTCGACTTTTTCAAAACAGTCACTAAGGCCATTGATGAGGGTAAGGCAGCTCACACAGCCTACCTTGACCTAGCAAAAGCGTTCAGCACAATACCCCACTCGGGCATCATAGAAAAGCTCACCAGCTTAGATGTAAACCCATATGTCACAAGATGGGTCTCAAACTGGCTCAAGGACAGAACACACAGGGTTAGAGTTGCTGGTGCTATGCCAGACTCTAAGCCGGTCACGAGTGGTGTCCCACAGGGCTCAGTCCTGGGCCCCCTCTTATTCGGCATTTATTTTTCTGAAGTGCAGGCAAACATAGGGGGATTGTGGCTGACAAAATTTGCAGATGACTGCAAACTGGGCACCATAATTGACACTCCATCAGACACAGACATCCTCCAGAGAGGTCTCATAGAAATGGATAACTGGTGCCAGAGCCATGGCCTTAAGCTAAATGCCAAAAGATGTATAGTCATACCCTTTGGGAAAAACAAGGTAACCCCTAATTACCACATAGGTGGTAATCCATTAAACACAGAAGAAGTTATCAGGGACCTGGGGACAGAAGTTGACAGTAACCTCTCTTTTGACACTCACATTGCCAAAGTGGTTAGGAAGACCTTCTACATTGCCCACCTGATCATGAAGGGATTCACATCCAGATCAGGAGAGGTCATTGTACCCCTGTACTCTTCACTTATCAGACCAATGATTGAGTACAACGCCCCATTCGGAATGTACCTTACCCGACACCTGCAGCAGTTGGAAAGACCCCAAAAGTTCCTCACCAAAAGGATAAAGGGGCTCAAACATATGTCATACGATGCCCGACTGAAGAAACTCCAGCTCTATTCAGTTGCATACCGTCTGCTCAGAGGTGATCTGTGCCTGACATACAAGGCCATGTCCAACCCGGAATTAATGGACATGCTCCACCTCAAAAAATCCAAATCCACCAGAGCCACCAGAGCAAGAGACTTAAACCTCAACACGGATATAAATAGGGCGTGCTGGAGGGACAGATTCATCACCCAGTGTCTCCCTACACTATGGAACAGAATCCCAGTCCATGTGAGGCAGAGCCCCTCACTGACTCTGTTCAAGAGAAATCTTGACGAGTGGATGGGAGATCGTAGGTTTACCCCGGGAATCATCTCTGTGTCACTGCTGGACAGAGGCACAGCAAACTAATGGGTATAGTATTCTCATCCTAAGGGGTGGTGAAAGCCACACACACTCTGGCTAGGCTTATAAATGCCCTAGGGCAGATAGCCTAGTATGAACCTATGAACCTATGAACCTATATATTATTCCTTCTGTATTGCAGGAATATGTACCATTTACTTTAAAATGTACTCCATTATTTTTTTTGAATGTCCTACTCACATATATACATGTAATACACCTTCCAAAAGCAATAGTACCCATAAACTCTAATATAAATCTTATTTTCTGGTCTCCTGAGTGTAGAATGTACTAAAATGTCTTTAATAATTTTACCTTTATGGTATGGAAATATAGGTGTCCTTTTTCTGTTCAGGTTTAAAGAATTTTCAAATGTATTATGTAGGACACCTATATTTTCATACCGTAAAGGTAAAAATATTAAAGACATTTTAGTACATTGTTTATTATTAGAAATTGGTGTAAGTGTCTGCATAAGCACAGCCAAGCTCTGTGCTAGCTCTATGTCTTGATATGTCAGACAAGTGTGAGTCGTGCATGGTAGAGGTGGCAGTTCATCATAGTCAGCCCCGACCATGAGTACTGGCTCTGCCAGGAGTTGGGAGTTGCACTGGCATGTCCACGCCCCCAGTCAGATGCGCTGTTGCTAGCTAAGGATAACTGATATCTGCTGGATGAGCTCTCCTCATGAGTAGGCCCAGGACCATGATCCCATGGCCTGCCAAATCTGAGTGTGGACACTTCACTCACTGATGGAACAGTGGAAGTACTGCCATTATGGGGGCATGATCAGGCATGGCCACAATGGTTAACAGCAGATGATGTGGCTGACCTATGCACATGAGGATGCCGTCCCCCTCCTGGCAGATGTTCCATCACAGACACCGCTCATTCCAATGTGTCATTCATCTGATTCACTGAATCAGCAACATAATACAGGCAGTCATGCATAGCAGCTTGTGCCACATCTACAACCCTAAGTAGCTCTCTGGCACAGCTATGGGAAGTGCCTGTGAAACCATGATGACCCTTATACACTGAGTGGCATGGGAAGAGACACCTGGATCAGGTGGATGATGGACAACAGGCCTCCTCTGAGCACCCCTAACAATCCGCCCACATGGCTCCTCACCCACACTTTGACTGCAGCCACAGTCAACCGGCACTGAAGCTGCAGTAACCACACTTTGTCTCACCCTCAACCTGTCCAATATCTGTGGGCTCACTGGAATGGGTAGGCATAGGCCTACTGGCTGCATCAGATGGATTTTCATAGGATGGTTGTATGTCAAACTTAGTGTCAGAGTCAACATCTACACTCCCCAACTGTGCCTCTGTTTGGTCACCATCATCATCAGTGTCTGCTGATACTGTGACATCAGGTGGTAGAAGTCCCACACTTCCACTGTCAGGATCACCTGTGATAATAAATAACAAATACAGGAACAATTAATACCTACACTACACTAGTCTAATATATGCTAACAAAATAACAGTGCTGCCAATATTAGACAGTACAACAATACACACAACAGTCCTGACATCAACATCACACACTAAAATATTTCTTTGAATTGCTCGTCAGTACTGACATAAAAATGTTTGGCTTACCATGTGTAGATGATGGCATGCTCTGTATGCCAGATGGTCCTGAAAGAAGTTAAACAAAAGGTAAGGACAACAGCATTACAATTAGTAACACAGGGGGTAATACTTTTTCTCCTTTATATGTCCAATAACTAACTATAGTTTCAATAAGAGCTTGGATGACAACTCCAACCTAAGCCCATGTGTAATAAATCAGAATGTGTTGTTAACTGTAGCAATCTTTAATCCCACCCCACCCAAAACATTTCTTGTGAAATAGAACTAACATACTGATCTAAATTATTTTACTATACAACAGTATTAAACAACTGAGATACTAAAGCCTACCTGGAAGCTCCTCCTGGGACATGCTTGCTGTCCCTGACATGCTGTTCGGCACTTTCCTGGGAGCTGTCTGGATCCCTAACAGTGGACAGGAACTCTTGATTTGCTGCTAGAGGTGGCTCTGTAGCAGCCCCCTCCCCAGTACCCATCCAGTCATGACACACTACAGCTGCTCTCCTCCATGCACATGAGATCATGTCAGTGGCCCTGTGGCTCACCTGGTCATATATCTTACTATGTCCACCTACTGCATTAACATCTGTGATGATCTGCTGCCAAATCTGCATTCTGCCTTGTATATCTCCATATCCTCTCTCAAGCAGGAAGGCATCATGTTGCCCAAAAGCTTCACAATTATCTGATTCTCAGGATCAGTGAAGGCTGTTTTTTGAGGACTTAGATGCCTGGTTGGCATAGTCCTAGGAGTCTTAAAAGCCACACAACTACAACATAATTGTTCCCAGATAGATCACAAAAGGTAGCACTGCAGAATTT
Organism: Protopterus annectens; assembly: GCF_019279795.1. Classification (NCBI taxonomy): domain Eukaryota; kingdom Metazoa; phylum Chordata; order Ceratodontiformes; family Protopteridae; genus Protopterus; species Protopterus annectens. The sequence goes on along the minus strand of NC_056739.1, from coordinate 1,941,409,623 downwards.
CCCACTGGAGAAACATAAACTAGTCTGGAGATTTGAAATATGAACAACAGACTGGACACAAAAAAAAGAAGAGTAACAATAGCAACATACCCTTGTTTGTGCCATAACAGAAATGCAGCTCTGATCCCCAATCCCCAAAAGAACAGTTACATTACACTTTCTGCTAATAAACCATCATTGAAATGCTACAAATGCTATCAAATTAACTGTTTCTGAAATGTCTACAGATCTGACACATACCATTCCATGTTAAGCTATTGCCAATCATGTTTACCTGTGAAATGCCTTGACAAAAATGCCCACGCCATCAGTACACTTCTAACTAATGCATACAGATAAACATGTAAAAACCTTTTATAATCAAATATATATGCATACATATTAAACTATTATACAGATTTTTCTTAATTACATTTCAACATATGCTGTATGCATCTGATAAAATACAAGCATACCTTCTCAAGTTCAGTAATCTTCTGTGCAGATATATCCCAAAGTAATGAGTTCTCCACATAAACAAGTCTCAGGTGTCCTCACCTTCAGTTTCTCTAGCTACACAGTTGCCTTTTTAATGGTCTAGATTCAGGGCTATCAGCACACTGAAGATGCAAATGAAGTGTAAACTCATTAGAGCTGTTGAATCCCAAATAGTTGACTCCTTATAGCAGATGAAAACATAGTGCAGGCATGTCGTCAGTGTTTGTTTTTAGTGGATTGCAACTGTGAATGATTACTGGTAGGGAGAAGGGAAACATAACAGTAATACAGACTGCCCTACATCAAGTGGGTATGTCAGGTTAGACCTACAAAGTGTTAGATGTAATGTTGTCAAGGTTAGAAATGTAAGTAAGCAGCACACAATTCACAGGGTCTGTTCATTAACATCCAACCTCCACTTAATTTCTTGGCAACTGCATATTATATCATTGCCTTTTAATATCCTCACACATTTTAAGGGAAGTTATAAAGAATGGCTTACGGACTGCATATCTCAGATTTCTGGTCAGATAAGAGAAGAATGACCAACAAACACAGAGAGGTATGATAGAGCTGCATACTTGCAAGCAATACTCATAACTGGTTGTGTGATCACTTAGTGCAATACATTCAAAAATAATAAATTTACAAATAACAGCTGTATGGTTTCACATTACTGTAGATGATGTCGCATTTGGTTGTATGCAGAATGATTTCAGTTCTTTGCTGCAAAGCTGTTTGTGTGGCAAAGAGGGCTAATGCACCTTTACTATGTTCTGAAAGTTTGTTGGAGTAAGAGCTCAAATCCAGACTTATGAATAAATATGTCATGTGTATTAAAATTTTGTAATGTGTATGTCATAACTTGTTTTTCCTCATTTCAACTACATTTCCCTTTTGCTTCTTTTTTTCTTCTTTTTTTGGAGGGGGCATTGTTTGCACAATGCACAGCTTAGTGCAAACATGGTAAATGGAAGAATGAATGTCAGGTTTAGCTGTGGTTATCTCATTTGTGCTAAGTGCGGCAGTGCTCAAATCTAGCCTAGTGGACCACCTAGGAAGCAAACAGAATGCCTGCAGAACACGTGCAGACAGGACTCAGGACAGCCAATAATTGAAAATAGATACATTCAATTCATTCTGTTGGGCACCACACAAACACTTTAAGCGGAATTGAATGGCGGTTAACACAAACAACTTAAGAATGATTAGAAAATTAGGGGAAGTCATGTAACTAGTCCTGTGGTAACAGGTTTAAGTGTAGGGTTAAAGTACAGATGGTGCCGGGTTGTAGTACAGGATGTGCAACCTTTTTATACTGTTGTGACACTGCAGTTTACAACAATGAATGAAAAATAGACAAGTATTATTTCACATTCTTGTGGCAATAGGTGTAAGTGTAGGACAACAATACACATGGTCCTGGGTTCAATTACAGGATATTCCATACACTTTTACTCTTCTTCCACTTCTCGTTATATTCACTCTCACTTATAAAACTTTAGATATTGGAGCTGGTGTGAATTATGTGTATGATGGATAAGACACCATTATTGTGCTTTCAGATGTATGGCTGAGGGTATCATGTTTACTATATTTCTGTAAGTATAATTCTGCTACCTGGACTTGCACAACATTCACAATTACCTAAGATACATAGACAACTTGATCTATATCCAATAATCTTGTCAGGTCACACACCTACATGTGTAGCAGCTCAAACTGTAACCTATATTGACAGTATGCATGATTCCTGACTATGTCCGAACAACACTTCTTCTGTGGCAAACATGGAAAATCAATGTTGTGAAAGAAAATGTTTTGTCCCTTATGCCTAGGTTTGAATCCCACACTGTAAAAAACATTTCTCAGTGTATAAAGAAACAATGTGTCAGGTCATTCTAGTTACAACCTAAGTGCATGTCTGCAAACTTAACTCACCCAACAGTTACCTTCCAATTTCCAATATATATATTTCAAACTACATCACCAAACACCCCAAAAACTAAGGTGAAGTGTAATACTAACCTTTCAGTTTCAAGTATTTATTTCCTTTGCTGCACTCAGCTTAACATCACACACATGTCGTTGAGATTGTTGCTAGGGTTTGTGCACTACCAGTAAATGTGTAACTGGAATTGGTGGGAAAGCATCCATTTCAATTGCTCTAGTTTGGCTGGTAGACAGTGTTATTGTAATTTTAAAAGTTAAAGATATATTTTTGTGGTCTTTTATACCGTTGCATCAAAATGAGAATGCATACTCCAACTGTAAAAGCAAGTACACATGCATTAATCTGTAGCAAAAAAACAATTCTAGGAATCCAACATTAGAGTATAGACAAAGGTTGTGGGTTCAAATACCATGATTCTCAACTAAACAATACTGTTATTTCTTCAATAATCTTTACATAAAATTAAAATTTCTATACCAGTGGATGAAATTTCCTGCTGTAAACTGTAGTCTGTATAACTGGAACATACACATGTGCAATATAAGCATATTTCAAAGATTACTTTCCACAATCTGTAGTATAGTGTGCATCTGTTAGAAAGTATACTTAAATGTAATACTTCAGATAAAAGAGTTGTATAACTGTGTTAATGTACTGTATGCCATATGTGATTATATAAATTTTAACTCTTTTTTTCTCTCACCCCAGCACTTATACATTTTTTATTTTCTGTTATGTCTCCATGTCATCCATCTATACCACATCACTAAATGCTCCACATAACAGTGAAGCAGACCAGGCCTAGTGGGTCAAACTGCCTCTTCTCCACTGGTTCCAGCACTGATGTCCAGCATGTCTGGGATCCAACTTGGCAGCACAGCTCTGCTGCTCCTGCATTACCTGTGCTCTCAGGTGGTAATGCCCAACTGGTGCAGTGTTAAAATCCATGAGCAGCAGCAGAGGTGGGGATTTCATTACCCACCAGGGGATGCTAGGGTTGGTGCACAGGGTCAAGCACCACACTACTGGTGTACTCCTACACTGGATAGAGAGGTTGCACTCCCTTACAGTCTGCAGGAGGTGGAGAAGGAGTCAAGCACTCCAGCCACCAATGGGGTAAGGGAAGAGTGATGACAACCCAGTGGGTGAGGACTCAATTCTCACTACCTTCAAGTTTGATGGGCATGACCCTGGGTTGTCCCCTCCCTCATCCCAGTCTTGGTGTCCCCCCAACCTTTTATGTCCCTCACATCCCTGCCTCTTGTCTTTGTTTTGTTTGTTTGCATTTGCTTCCTCACCTACCCAATTTACCTGACCCAGACATAGCTATGTCCCTTTCCTACAATTCCTCTCTTATTGAATTAAAAAAAAATGGGCTCCTGTCCCGCAAAAACAAATTGTCCCATACATAGCTCTCCATATTGCGCAAGTGTATTCCTGACACACTTGATTTGGTCCAATTGGCTATTCAATATGATTGTGCTGCTGTCACCCCTCTCTCTGGAGGTGACAGTCCCAAATCAGTTAGTATTCTGCATATATTATCAATTTTTACTGTTGAAGAAATGGCTAGCTATGATTCTTTCCTACCTCCCTCCTGCATATTCCTGTATTCCTTTCCCTTTGTTCTTCCCCCTGCTTCTCCCCATTCCACCATTTTCCTATCTACCTCATTTTAACATCTATTACCTAGTCAAAAATTAGAATCACACACAACACACATAAGTAGCAGAAAAAGCAATGGGTCCCTTCACTTTTTGGCCTCTATGTCTGCCCAGAGTTTGGCATCATGCACCAATGCCAAGCAACAGTGAGTGGCCCTACAATGCTACAGTTGCTTCTGTGCATTGCCACTTAACCCTGCTGTGCTAGGTCAAGATGCAATAACGCATGCTGAATATACTACAAAGAATAATGTCACTGCATTATCAATGTTTATGTAAAACTATTCGATACACCTAGATTCAAAACCAGTATCATCTAGGCTCAAAACGAAATGCATTTACACCTGCTACCACCAAGTCACTGAAGCAACAGGAGTGTTTCATAGACTTAGTACTAATTGTCAGTCTTTGGCAATGCATCTCTTGTTTGCATACAGCTTAGCTATCTGCAAACAGGGAAAGTATATCTTGCATGAGAAAACACTTTGCCAAACCAGCTGCTCACTGTGGTATGGAAAAGTAATTATTATACAATAAATATTATTATGTATTGCCATTGTTTACTGTCCATTTCCTGTCTATGACATGAAATTACATGTAGAAACATAATAAAATGAAGACCCTATCTAACAATATGTTACATATCTACAATACAACCATGTGCCACCTCCCCCCTGTCACTGCAACCCTTGGTGTCTTAGTACTTTTTTCACAAATATATCACCTATACTGCAGAAGTTAATATCAAATGTTGTGTGGTATGCAATGCACATCAATCTGTTAACATGCAAAAAATAGAACTTTTGATCCATAAGCCTAAAAAGCCTCATCTGCAAGGCTATGGAAGGAATCAGCATGGACCTTAACCAGAGGGACATATGTGACCTCCAACATGTTTGACTCAACCCATGTTGTTTTTTCAGTGGTAGATCCTGCTTACAAAACCTAGAGGACTTCTTTGATAATGACCCCAAAGACCTGGATGAGGGATAACTAAGGATATACTGCAATGTTGACTTAACCAAGGCCTTTGACACTATACCCACTCAGGTATCATAAGAAAATCTCCCATCTGGGGATTAACCCATACATTACTAAATGGAACTGGTTCACTGACAGAACAGACACTGTCAAAGTTGGGCATTGCACCTCCACCACTAGACCACTTACTAGTGGAATACCACAAGGATCTGTGCTGGGCCTACAGCTGTCTGGGAACTATTTCTATGAAGTCCAGGCAAAGGTAGATGGCCTGTGGCTTACCAAGTTTGAAGATGATTGTCAACTGGACTCAGTCATATAGAGTCCCCCAACTATGTTAACATATTACAAAAGGGGCTAACACAGAGAAAAGATTGGTGCCAAACACATGGACTAAACTTTAAAGCAAAAATGCCTCATTGACCCATTTGGCAATGAAGTATCACTGCTAATTATAACATACACAGCACCCCTCTAACCTCAAACACAGTGTTGCACGACTTGGGAACACATGTTGATAGCAATCTACATTTCAATCACTATGTGTCCATAGTGGTAAGATACACATTCTACATTGTGCAAATCATAAATAAGGCCTTCACATTCAAGGTCAGGGAGAGGTCATAGCTCTGCTATAATCTACCGTTATCAAACCACTAATTGAGTACAATGCTCCCTTCAGTCTGTTCCTCACCGGACACCTGCAGCAACTGCAGAAAACAAAGAGGCTTGTGACTGTGAGAATCCAGGGCCTCCAAAACATGACAAACATGGAAGGACTGAAATACATGTTATGGTATTCAGTATCATGCAGGCTGCTGACAGGTGGCCTAAGCCTGGCCTACAGAGCAATCACAGTCCCTGCCCTAATGCAATGTTGGACATCTGCAAATCAAATGGTACAATAATAGCTTGCTTCAGGGATGTCAACCTAGCTTGTGACATAGAACAGAGCATGCTGGAGAGATAGCTATATCTCCCAGCAATTATCACTCCTCTGTAATAGGCTCCCATTGCATGTGAAGCAGTGCTCCTCAATGATCCAATTCAAACGCAACCTTGACAACTGGATGGGTGATTGTAAATTCACACTGGGGTGGCACCTATGTCCTTCATGGACAGGGCTAGTTGGTGCTGATCAAAAAACTGCTCTAACAATCATCTAACTATGCTCAATACGGGCGCTGGTGTTTTTAGACAGCTAGGCTTGTAAATGCCCTAGGTCCATTAGGCTAGTTACTTCCTATGAATTTGTGCAGGCCTCCTAATATCTTCTCTCAAACATGCCCTGCTGTTGTCATCCACTCTACGTTGACCTAAAAGTCAGACTTGTGTCATGGCACTTATGTAAAGTACTGAGTTCTGAAGTCTGTGAACTTAGAAAGATAGGGGTTCTGTTCTCATTGCAGTCAACTGTGTGTGTGTGTGTGTGTGTGTGTGTGTGTGTGTGTGTGTGTGTGTGTGTGTGTGTGATGTTGGTTGACATTACAGACAGCTTTTTACAGCAGAATGTAGGGCACTGTTATTACTATATTCTCCTCATCAGACACCGATGATGTCATCAACTATAAAGTGTTGCCTGAGAAACTCCAAGTCAAACTTCAGCTGTGGCACTTGCCTTAAATACAAAGTTCTGTAGTGGGTGTGTACTTAGGTAGGGGTTCTATTCTCACTGCAGTCAGCTGGGGAGGGGGTGTTTTGTACTGTTGCTTGACATTACAGAGATTCTTTTACAGCAGCAGTATGCAAGACACTGTTATTACCATAGTCTCCTCACCAGACACTGCTGATATCATCAGCTATAAAGTGCTGTCTGAGACACTACAAGTCAGACTTGAGCTGTGGAGTTTGCTTTAAATACAGACTTTTGTAACATGTGGACTTAAGTAGAGGTTTTATGCTCACTGCAGTTGACTGTGGGTGGGTGTATCTGTGTTTGTGCTCTTGCTTGACATTACAGAGGCCTTTTACACCAGCATGTGGGAAACAGTTATTACCATATTCTCCTCACCAGACACTGCTGATGTCCTCAGCAATAAAGTGTTTTCTGAGACACTCCAAGTCAGAGTTGAGCTGTGGTGCCTGCCTTAAATACACAGTTCTGTAGTGTCCGTACTTAGGTAGGTAGGGATTCCATTCTTACTGCAGTCAAATGGGGGTAGTGTTTGTGTTCTTGCTTGACATTACAGAGAGCCTTTTACACCAGCATGTGGGACACACACACATACACCTTTCTGATATGGTTGAATACGCACACCAACACATCCTTCACACAGCCTATGTTCTTGCACAAGGGTATATACACATCAACATGCTTCCACATCAGTTGGAGGGACAGTACCTGATGCATGCATGTATTGACACATTCTGACTCTCCTCATCTGTGAGGTAGACCAACATGTCACCATGGACCTTTTACTAAATGGACACTAGTAATATCCCAGCTATAAACATCTATATCACCAAGTGGAGAGACCACTGTATCACATACATGGCATGGAAATATGTTGAAATGTGTGAAATGAGCTATATCTCAGGTCCAGTGATCAGGTCAGTACATCAGGGCTGTCTGCTAGGCCTTTTCCTGTCCATTATTTAAGTCATAGATATCATGAATGACATACACATCCTGTGTCCAAACAGCTGTCTGAAGGACTACAGATTGTAGGCAATCACTGACTCCAACTGTGATATTAGTATAATACAGACAGTATCAACACATACCAAAGATTGCTGCCACAGCCATGACAACTTCTGCAATGACACAAAAGGATGTGAGGATTTGTTATGTTGATAAAACAAACACAATTATAATGTAGACATCACACCCTATAATCAGGCCAATACGTATGTGATCTGTGTCCTGGGGTAGATGGTATGTGGAATGTACACCAGTATGTGGCTACAGTGCTGACTACTCCCTTGTATGTGACACAGCTATTGAGTATGAGGAGGGCATCCACACCACAGGCCATAACACCTTCATAGTTCACAGCCTCCATCACAGCAATAACTGAGTATATCGCTCCCTTCTTCATGTAGCTCACTACACATCTTCCAGTGATATGTAACTGAAGTGTACCACCTTTGCCACAGCGAGCTGTCACACATCTTATTGTCCATATCTAGGTTTTCTTTATGTGGCATAAACATTACAGTCTGATGGTGAGGAAATCCCATCAAGGTGTTACACCAGATGCATGTGTGATACCTGTTCTGGTGATGGGCAGAGTACATACAATGCTGTCTGACAACATTAATGGCATAGGTAATATTTGTGACACTGTTGATTGTGCTATACATATATATATATATATATATATATATATATATATATATATATATATATATATATATATATATATATATATATATATATATATATATATTTATTTATTTATTTATTTTTTGCCACCCACACCAGTCAGCTAGACTGTACTTATGATAATATTACATACAGGTATAGCAATGGCCCTCCTAACACCTCCAGCAGATGTTACAGTATCAGGACGATATGAGTGATTACCCTCATAGGGTGCAGACATGTCATAATAGTTGTACAAGTTTGTTTGTGCAGAACTCTCTCTCTGATCACTCTAAATCACATGTTATGTCAGAGATGTTGGATTGCTGTTGTATTACTCTGATAGTCCACGATTGTGCATGGTTTTTCTAATGTTGTCCATAAGCCTTAGCTGTGTCCCATGTGCTGGAGACCTCTGCTGAGATTACACTCATATTCAGGCAAATCAGTTTCCACAGCTTCACAAATGCACTCTACCCCAACTGTATATAACACCCCTGATAGATATCTTCTACGGTTTTCATGTAAGGATGCTTATCTCACACAGACATCCATCCCCATTGTTATATCACCTTGTGTGACAGTCACATAATACACATTTTCACTGTGCAGTCCCTACTTAACCATATTGATATATGATTGGTGCTGCTGCTACAACCCTCTTCCATTAACATGCCCTCATCTGCTGTATATCAGGGTGTTTCACCTGTCTTCTTACCCTCTGTTTATTCCTACAATTCATCTGATTGGCCATTTTCAATACACACACTTCCCCTGAGTGTTTATTTTACATGGCAGACATGGACCCTTACAAACCATTTACACAACTTCAGTACAGAATGCCAGGAATGGGATATCACAATACTCTGCACTGTAGATACACTGTCATGTACTGTGTTTGGATCACATACTTAACATTCATACCTCTCAACTGTCCAGATTTTCACAGAATGCCAGAGTTTTGCCTTTATATCTTTTTCTGTGCTCCTTATCAAATTTGTGGTTTTCTGTCACATCACTGGGATGATCTCAGGACTGATGTGACTCAATAATTGCACATATTTGAATTTCAGATTTCAAATCATTCAGATCATGTATCTTAACAGAACCGCCTGGTTATTCTAGCACATTTCTAAAGAGCAACTATGTCAGATAAGTCCCTATTTCTGGTTCATTGTCCTCCCATTATGCTGGCCTTTGTCCAGATGTCTTGCATTAAGAGATTAAGAGTTATCTGTTAAGCCCTGGTGATCATTGTGGCATTCTGCAAAAACACAAAAGACTTCACTGCTTTGATTTAAAGAGTATTGCTATCCTTGTTAGCTTACACTGTGTCTTGGCCAACATCACTGTTGCCAGCCATGAAACATTGCTTATTTATGTTTAACCATGGTGGACTGCATGAATATGCAATGGGCGCTGCTGCTCACCTTGCATCACTGTGCATACATGTAAACTCTATGTAGGCTTTGTGCAAAGCCTACACAGAGTTTATAAAATCCCACTGAGTGGTACTACTGGGTAGAGTATTGACTGCATACCTCTCAACATCTTAGCACAAGAAATATGTGAAAGACAAGAATAATACGATGACTGATGCCCAAAATCAAGGACAGATTTTAAGTATTCCTCTTATTACCTAGTACATTTTAATATTAGGTTTTAAATTACCATACATTTTGTGAAGAATATTACATCTGAAAGTCAAATGTCTGTCATTATTTAGTGACTTCAGTTTTCAATCATTTACTAGAAAAACATGACCCCAATATTCAACTGGTTGCAAAAATCTTTAAAGTTAAGAGGTATTGCTAGACTGTTATTGGGAAGGTACTGATTACAATGTTATGTTCAAAAAGTGCTATGAAAAATAAAGTTTGAAATTATGGGAAGTGAATAAGAGTTAGCAGCCTTAGTACTTTAAGTTTTAATAGAACAGTGTACAGTTTAGTTTTATTTTTTCCCCCAAAATCTCTTTATTTCAATTTTCTTTTTTCAAATAATAACAATACAGTAACTCAAAAACACAAATAAACAACACAAATACCTATCTAAAGAAAACAGACAACAATCTCATTCCGAGAAAATTACACACACACACACACACATATATATATATATATATATATATATATATATATATATATATATATATATATACACACACACAGTTTAGTTTTATTTAAAGACAATCATTGCAGTTTTTTCAAAGGGCTAAAAGTGACTGTTTTATTGAAAGCATACAAGCTGTTTTTCACATCTAGGAGGGGATTAGAAATAAGAAAAAACATACAGCAATCAGTGTTAATGGGACCACATGCTGTAGCATCTGCTTTAGCATGATTATTCTTAATTTTAGGTTACGTAAGGCCTGGTGTGTAGCTGTTCATTTGGGGCAATTGTCCCTATCATTTTCTGTGTTTGCTCTAAATTAATATGGAATGATGTGTTTTGAAAATGCATTTAGTTTTCTGTTTGAGGGATTTCATTCTAACAAAAAGTCTTGAAAGATGTGACATAGTTTCAAATGGAGATGAGAAAAAACATCTGCATGGCTAACCACAAAACATTTTTCAGTTATGTCAGAAACCTCCATGGCGGAGCCCATGTTTGTTCCAAATGAGATCTTAATGGTACCACTTGCACTGATCCTGTTGACTTAGCCAACCTCTGAGCAGACAGATTCAGCACAAACTTCAACCCGTGCCCCCCAAAGGCCCATTCGACATCTCAGATACTTGCCCCACACCTCACATCTCCATAGATCAAGTGTTAAAGGGACCTGATAGTATCCCAGGCTCTATTCTGCAACACCTCCAGCAAGAACTAGCCTTGCCATTGAGCACCCTATTCAACCATAGCTTAAGTACAGGCTTCACTCCAGCAGAGTGGAGAAATGCCATTGTCATTCCTTTGTACAAAGGTGGTGTCACTACTGACACTGGAAACTATTGCTCCATTAGCTTGACAAGTCTGATCTGTAAGGCCATGGAGTGCATTATTATGGACCTCATAAACAAGGACATAGCCAATCTCTAAGCACTTCATACCACCCAGTTCAGATTCGTCAAGGGCAAATCTTGCCTGTTGAACATGGTTGACTTTTATGAGACTGTCACTAAGGAACTGGATGAGGGAAAGTCATTACACACAGCTTACCCTGACTTGGCCAAAGCCTTTGACACAATCCCCCACTCAGACATCATCAAAAAGCTAACAGAATGTGGTGTAAATCCCTATCTCATCAGGTGGGTGGCCAACTGGCTCAGTGATAGGACCGACAAGGTCAAAATAGTTACCACTACCTCTGACAGCAGACATGTCAATGGTGGTGTCCACCAGTGATCTGTCCTGGGACCCCTATTGTTTGGCGTCTACTTCTCAGAGGTCCAAGCAAAGACAAAAGGCCCATGGCTGACCAAGTTTGAGGAACACTGTAAGTTGGGTGTTGTCATTGCCTCTCCAAATGATGTTAACATACTTCAAGAAGGTCTCACAGCAACAAAAGACTGGTGCCAGTCATGGCCTTAATTTAAATGCAAAAAAATGCATTATCATACCATTCAGCAAAAACACGGCCCCTACTGATTACCTCATTAATGGCAACCCCCTAAGCACACAACCAGTGGTGAGAGAAAGGGGTACACAAGTTGACAACTATCTCACATTTGACCATCATCATCATTCAGTATGCAGATGACACTACCTTAATCTGTGCTGCACAAAATATTCCCACCCTCCTGCAAACAACTCAACCAGCATTCTCTGACGTTGAAAACTACCTTACCAAAGCCCAACTTATCCTCAATCCAAAGAAAACTCAGCTTATGATTATAACCAGTTCTAACAAAAACACTAACAGTCAATTCACTATCTACTCCACAAATGCTACTCCAATTGCTCCAGTGGCACAGGCTAAGCTATTGGGAATAACCATAGATTCCCACCTAAAATATGATAGTCATCTCAACTTAAGTATTAAAAAAGTACATGCCAAACTGGGGTCACTCTACCGTATCAAACCATTTCTTACCAACAACACAAGATCAGCCATTGCTCACTCCCAACTTCTATCCATCCTACTCTATGCATCTCCCATTCTGACTAATCTCAACAAAACTGAACTAAGCAAAATGGAAGCCTGCTATAACAGAATTGCCCGCTTTGCTGCAAATTGCTCATATAAAACTCATCACTGTACTGCTTTGAGACAGCTCCACTGGCTTGAACTGCCCAAGCTCCTAACCTACAATCAGCTCTTCCTCTGTCATTCTATCTATTACCTACCCAATAAGTGTCCTGCACTCAAAAACCTAATACAACATCACCCAGCCAAAAGGCCTCTTAGATCATCAAACAAACTACTACTAGAAGTCACAAACAGCTACAATAGCTTTGGAGATGCACTATATAGTAGTTCAGTGGCTAAAAAATGGAACTCTGTCCCTACTAGCATTCAAAACACATCATCCAAAGCCTCCTTTAAAGACCTCATCAGGCAACATCTCAAGCAAAGTTGGCAGTGCCATGATTGCTCCCCAAACTAGTGAAAGCGGATAACATATACATTCTAAATGTAGAGCACTTGATAATAGTTTTCAATCTTACTCACAAACACTGGCTAATCTACAATGTATGTACTGTACCTGTGTACTATGTATGCATTCTACCTATGTTCCAAATTTCAGCTGTACACCACAAATCTATTAATTACCTTTATTTTTAAAATTAATATGTTTTTGTTCTCTCCACTGTAACTGTTTATGTGCCGCATACCACTGTAAAAACATGTCTCTTGTAATTTGTGTGTATACTGATCATGTCTAAATAACTAAATGTGTCTGTAATTTTTCTTTGTGGAGCTTTTCTCCCCAGGCCTCTGCTGAAAAAGGGCCTTTTCAGCTCAGTCAGACACCCCCGGTTAACAAATGTAATGTAAAATAAAATAAAATAAAATAAAATGTAGCAACAGTGGTCAGAAAAACCTTTTCCTTAGTTCATCTCATAAGTAAAGGGATTGCATCCAGAAAAAAGGAGGTTATTATCTCTCTGTACTCCTTCCTCATTAGGCAAATAATTGAGTACAATGCCCCATTTGGCATATACCTCACCAAACACCTGCACTAACTGTAAAGGCCACAGAAATACTTCACAAAGAGAATCCATGGCCTTCAACACCTGTCCTATGTAGACAGGCTCAAATCACTATCACTCTGTATCATACAGATTGCTCAGAGGTGATCTGTGTCTCGCTTACAAGGCAATCTCAGACCCTGCTCTACTAGAGATGCTCCATATCCGTAAGTCTAACTTCTCATGTAGTACCTGATCAAAAGGCTTAAATCTAATATGTGACATTAACAAAACCTGCTGGAGAGACAGGTTTGTCTCCCAAAGGCTACTCTATCTATGTAATAGACTCCCCATACATATCAAACAAAGTACATCACTGACCCTCTTCAAGCGCAACCTTTATGAGTGGATGGGCAACCACAAATTTGTCCCAGGGGTTCTATTTGTGTCCCTCATTGGCAGGGGCAACAGGTGCTGATTGAGGTTTCTCTTTTGGGGATAAACTGTTGGCTAGGCTTGTAAGGCCCCAGAGCCATTAACCTGGTAATCTCCTATGATCCTATGATTCTATAAACCATTAGCCTGCTAAACACCAGTGTTTGTATATAACACAAAAGCTGGAAATATATATTCAAAAATACTTTCATGTATAATAAGTAGGACAACAGCTTATCATAATGGTGACATCATCTATATTATCTTGGAATGTAAATGGCCTTACAGGCATAGACAAAAAGGAAAGTGTGTTTAATTAAACAAAGAATGCAGACTGAAAACAGCTATACTGCAGAAGACACATTTGGACAAAAAATGAGCATTTGAATTTGACAACAAAAGGATTTCAGGATATATATTCAGCACAGTAACAGGGACAAAAGAAAAAGGGGTGTAATTATATTAATGGCAAGAAGGCCTCCAAGAATGACAGAAGAGGGAAAAATGACAATAATGGTACATTTGTTTTAGTAAGAGGTTATTGGTAAGGGAGGATGATTATGCTGGCATATATTTGTACTCCACAAAAACTGCTATTATGGAGTTTTAAGAAACTTTTAGAAGAAATAATCAGCTTTCAGAAGGTAATATTACTTAATGTGCAGACGGGAACTTGATTTGCAATAGTGAGGATGTATCAGGGGGACCTAAAAGGGAAAATATAACAAAAGAGGACAAATTTTTGAAGACTTGTATGAACATATTTGGTAAGGAAGATGTAACATCAGTTGTAGGAACTTGGGCAGTATTTACATTTTATTCCCCAAGATACAATAAATGGGCTAGTCTAGATAGAAATTATATGTCCCAGGAGCAGGTGCATTTAATTGAAAGCTTCAACACACATCTAATAGCTATTTCAGATCATGCACCAATAAAAATTGAGATAAAAATGCACACTAATGAACTATAAATGAGACATAGGCAGTTTCCCACCTACCTGTTAAAAACCAGAGGAATTTAAGGAATTGATAGTAAAAATGTTTTTGCTCCCTTTAATTTTTAAATATGGCTTGGCTGGGAGATTGCACAAACATATCCATATGCATATATCTTCCAAGACAACTGTTGCAGAACTTGCAAAGTTGACACTGGGATGGGGACAAGCCAGTTGTCAGAACTTGCAGACCCAGTCCTCAGATGTTGCAGATTGGTTTTGTTCCCTGACACCTAACTCTCCTCCCATGGTGAATGAAATAGACTGGAGGGTATGTCAACCCAGTGGAGTAACTAATGGATTTGTTGGGTGCAGGAAGCGCATCCATTGGGATGATCCTGCACACCACGAATAAAAGAAAACAAAAAAAAAGAAAAAAAATACTATAGTGAAGAGTGATATGAACCTAGTCTTCTGATATACCACTTTTAGATTACATTATAACTGCTAATCATCATCATATCTTAGCTTTGTTTTGTTAAATTACTTTATATTATTTTTTGATACAAGAAAAACAAAAAAAAAAAATAAGAGAGACCAAAAAAAAGCAAACATGCTACCAAGTAGCTCATTTATAGAAAGAAAATCCTCAGTATTTAACTGATAATAAAGAAATAAATAAGCTGAATAGTATTTAAAACAGAAAGCCACAAGTCCCTAAAGTACAACTTCTGGATGTGTGTGTGTCTTTCGGCTTTTCCCGGTTAGGGGTCGCCACAGCGGAACTCCGGTCCGCTAATGATTGGCAGTAGAGTTTTTACATGCTGCCTAACCTAACCCTTCGCCTTCCGAACGAGCGCCCATTCCGCATCGCACGTCACACAGTAGACGCTTTAACTGAGAGAATCGAGGGTAACGCTGTGACTGTGAGGCGAGCAACGCTACACACAGAATAAAAATTCAGATCCAACTTATAGTAGGCCCATGATGATTTAATGTAAATTTCTCTATAATTCTTTCCAGTTTGTGATTTTTCTAGCTCTTGGAAAACAGCTTCCATGCATTTAAGTACTTGATTTTACAGAAAACAAATATTCTTGGAAAATGATGATTCTTCCAAAATTGTAGGCTGCCTCACCTAACTGAAACTTACCAGCATACCAGAAGAACAATTAACATTCCCAACATGATGATTACATTTCAACTTTAAAACACTACCCAGCAACGTACCAATAGTCAGCAGATACCTAAATGGCATAGCAGTTCTAAGAAAAAAAAAAAAAAATATATATATATATATATATATATATATATATATATATATATTACCATTGCTAACATTTTGTGAAACTAAAATATCTCTAAAAAATATTCCTTCAAGGATATACTCAGACTAGGGCATTTAAACGGATAGAGTAAGCAAGGACCTTTTCCTGCAGAAGTTGCATTTATGGTCAAAACTGATGAAAACAAATTATATAGGTACATATATATGAGAGTAAAAAGTATTGATTTTTTTCACTAGACTATACTATACTGTTTTATGATTTCATTAATGACAGTTTTATCAAGTGGAGGGTTTGCCAAAATTCAGTCATGTTGAACTATTCATAGATAAGTGTGCTTCTGTCTTAATGCCAGACCTTTCTAACATACTGAATATTTTGTCATTAAAAGTGTGTGTATATGTTAGTTTATGTTGACATGGCTACATTTGTGTGTCTGTGTTTGTGAGTTAGAGTTAGGACTAACTATGTTGAAAGTTTTACTGTGATGCAAGTGTGTAGCATATGGGTGTGTGTCTGAGTGTGTTGTATAGTGTTTCTGCTAGGGAAGTTTTTTTAAGGTAATTTGTAGGTTTGGGGGTTTAGGGGCAAGGACAAAGTAAGGGTTAACACACATGAGTATGGTGGAGCAGGTGCCCCATGCCATTGTTATTCATATTTGCTAACCTTAACTCTGCATATTTATATCTTACAAATCTCTTGAAAATAATTGCGAGTTAATAAATGTAAATGCACAGTGCAGAAAAATTAACCAGCATGGAATGTGAGTGACTGAAACAACCAATAAAGAAGAACAGGCAACATTATTTTTTATGTTGCAGAAAAAATAATGGATGAAGAGCTTCTACAAAATGATATGTATGAGAGAGTTGTGAGAAGACGCAGGTGCTTTGTGGGTTTAATTAACAATAACACTGCCAAAGATGGCTTCTCTGTGTAAGATCATCTGTAGGTTCTTTAATTTGTTTATCTGCCACTGCATAACTGAACAGATGTGACGTTCAAATAAGAGTACAACAGCACACCTGATAAAGGGTACTCATCAGTCACATGAAACTGGCAGACAAATGTGCCAAGTTTACATAATCACAGCAATGGGAAAGTGGATTTAAGCATATCAGGCAAAAATCAATGCAAGCCTTTCGGTAGGTACAGCAAAAACATTATTTCTTTTAAAAGCAATACATTTAGTGCTTCTTTTCCCAAAGTTTACTGTAAGAGAATTCCATATCTCAGTTGCCTCAGTCCTACAAAAATGATTTCTGCGGTCATACTAAAAGAAATAATAACTATGGAAACATGAATGCTCCACAGATTTAAACAGATGTCCTTACAACTTTAACCTAAATATTCCCCAAAGTGTAGATTATTTTCTCCTTTACAAATAGGTAGTTCCACAAAATTTTTTGTATGAAAGAATATTTCACAAAATGTCCCAAACCCACTAAAAGCAATGTGGTGGTCGAAGGAGGGATTGCTGACAACCTGTGTCCCCAGATCTCTTATAACACCTTCAGTGTTCATTGGGCTCCCATCAATGTGGTTATTAGTGGGAACTGAGTTTTTTCCAAAGGGGATGATGACGCATTTTTTGGCATTAAGCTTAAGGCCATGGTTTCGACACCAGTCATTGGTCTCAGTGAGGCCTTTCTGTAGGATGTCTACATCACTTGGGGAGTTAATAATGGCTCCCAGCTTACAGTCTTCTGCGAACTTGGTTAGCCTGAGTCCCTCCATGTTGGCCTGGACTTCTGAAAAGTAGATGCCAAACAGGAGAGGACCCAGGATTGATCCCTGTGGGACTCCACTTGTGACTGGTCAGCAGTCTGACTTGGAGTCTGCTACTTTCACACTGTGGGTTCTGTGTGAGCCAGTTTACAACCCACTTAGTGATATAGGAGTTAGTGCCTAGTTTGGTGAGTTGATTAATAATTCCTGAGTGGGGAATGGTATCAAAGGCCTTGGCTAGATTGAGGTAGGCTGTATGAACAGCCTTGCCCTCATCCACAGCTCTGGTGGCTGACTCAAAGAAGTCAACCAGGTTGAGCTGGCATGATCTACCTTTCACAAACCCAAATTGCATGGGATCTAGAGTTTGGAGATTCCCTATTTCCTTGTTAATTAGGTCCATGATGATGTGCTCCATAGCCTTACATATCAGACTTGTCAGGTTAATGGGGCGATAATTCCCAGGGTCTGTAGTCACTCCCCCTTTATAGAGAGGGATTACTGTAGAAGTGCACCATTTGGTAGGGCCAAAGCCTGAGGTGAAGCTGTGATTGAACAGGGCACACAGATCTGGTGCCAGTTCACTTTGTAGTTCATGTAGAACACATGCAGGAATATTTTTGGGTCGCATGAAAGATGTATTCTTGGCCTTGAACAATGCAGCTTTAACCTGTGCTGCAGTAATGCTGGGTGCCTGGCATTCCTCCAGTATTTTGATTGGTCCTTTAGGGGGGTGTGAGGGGTAAATCTGGCACTGAATCTGTCGGCCAATATGTTGGCAATATCTGTTGGCTCAGTATAGGAGGTGCCATTGTGCAGTAACTCAGAGCAAACGTATTGCCGTGGAGATTCTTGATATAACTATAGAAGGCTTTGTGGTTGTTTTAGTGTCTGCCACAATTCTGCCTTCATAGCTGGGTTTAGAGGTTTTTATGAGGGATCTCTTCTTTTTGTTGAGGCTAATAAGGGAGTTTTTCCAGTCTTGGGACTTCACCTTTTTCTGCAACAGTTTCTTCCTTCTGCTGTAGAGTTTATTAATGGCAGGGGACCACCAGATTGGTTTCCTTTTTTTGGAGGAGAGCATCTTGGTTCTGTTGGGTATGGCTAGTTCCATGCATTTATGTATGTGTTCATACAGTGCACTGGTGTATGATTTGGCAGTCATGCACCTATCTTCCATTGACATGGGTGTTGTAAAGTTAGCCACCTCTGTTTTTAGGAGCCCAAAGTCAGCTTTGGAGAAGTTTTTCATGGTGGTAACCTTTGCAGGGGGTGTGGGTGAGATGTGGATTTCCATGGTGATTAGTTTGTGGTTGGATCTAACCATGGAGGAATTGAATATTGATGTAGAGCAACAGTTGCCCATGTTAGTAATAACCAGGTCAAGGATGTTGCTTCCTCTAGTGGGGGTAAGAATGAGCTGGTCCAGGGCATTTGAATTTATGAATTCCAGGAAGCATTGGGTCAGTGTATTGGTGCATGAGTAGTTTTCCCAATTGATGGGAGGAGTAGTTGAAGTCACCCAGTATGAGAGTGTTGGGTTGGGCCCTAATAATTTGCAAGATGCTTGGGAACATGGAGTGAGAGTCTTAGGACATGGTTGGGGACCTATAGAAGGCTATGACCTGAATCGCCATCTTACCCAATGTTAGTTGTACCTGAAGTATCTCAGATGTGTTATAATGGGCTACTAGTCTGGAGGTGTGCATATCCATGACGAATATGGAGACACCACTGCCTTTAGAGCTTTTGTCCATGTTCTAGGGCTGAAAGGTGGGAATGAGTTTGTTTGTTTGTGTTTTTGTTTTGTTTTGTTTTTGTCTTTATTTATTAACTTATTAAGACAGTAGGCTGATCCAGACAAACTGGTTTCTACTTTTTAGCCGAGGCTAACTATAATTTATATAAAACGTAGGGATACATGTATTGTGATAAAATAATAAAAAATATTAAAGCTAAAACTAAAGCAATGTACATAAAAACTCTGCGGTGTTGTAGTCATACCATGCAGCTACAGAAAATTGTGACACATGCTTAGCAGATGTTGTTTCTTCATACAGCCTGAAGTCCAACAAACTGGTTATTGGGCAGCACTCTTCCCGATGTCACAACACCATCACACCCCCATAACAGACAGGTCATCAAAGCTTTCAATAAGCCACCATGTTGGGTTAGCTTAGCATGCTATTCAATCTAATTATTTATTCATGAAGTCTCAGTTTTGAAGCCCTCTTTATGAATTCCAATTCACAGAGTATTACAGCTCATTAAAAACCCTTTTCGGCCTATAATGCTCAGCTTCTGAGTCCTGTGGGCAAACTACAGTTTGCTCTTGTTCATGGAGTGGGCAAATAGGCATGGCATGCATGCTCTTCTATGCTAAACTGCAATAAGGTGTAAGTCAATTACCACAAAAAAGAACAGCCCCTGCCTGTATGGCAACTGCATGGTCCCAAAATTAAGCAATTCAAAAAATCCTCCACAGCAGCAGACTATAGCAAGCAAGCTAATTTTAATGTTGTGCTAAAAAGCACATAACAAAGAAAATATTAAACAGACTGGTTTCGGCTTGGATAAAGGTAGACGTCTTCACTGCATACAAAAAAAAAATTTTTGTATGCACCAAAGAAGGCTACCTTCATCCAAGCCGAAACTGGTCTGTTTAATATTCTCTTTGTTATGCGCTTTTTAGCACAACATTAAAATTATTTTGCGTGCCACAATCTGTAAGTCAATTACATCTTACTAGGCCAAGCAATAATGGGATTTATGTTTCAAGAATAAAAACATGCCAAATAAAATTTTAAAGAATTGCAGTCAAGACACAAAATGATTATGCATATAAATATATTAAAATAAAATATACACATAAACAACCATGACTACACATATAACTACTACTACTTTCCTAACATAGAAAACTTAACAGAAACATAAAATAGTCATATCCAATAGATTTAAGTTCAGATTTACTTACATGCTAATTTTGTAAGCACTACTATAAAAATGAACAAGTTACAAGTTAATGAAAAACCAAATAGAACTAGTGCAATCACAAATAAAGCAGAATATAAATTAAGCCAAATACACAAAGAATAATAGTTGACAAATACATTTACACAAACAATTCTAACCAGTCCAAGAAATTAAATACCTTTACAGAATAAACATTTCATCATAACATACAACTCATACATTCCCCCTTATACTTACTAACCTAAAATAAAATCTCTATCAAAATGTTTCCTTTTTCTAGTCTGTAACATCTATAATGTTCATCACCAGTATGTTCTACCTGAAATGTTAAGCTCTAAACTGTATAATTTTGTAAATATTGTAATACGGATCTAAAACCTATGTAACCCTGTTTCTGGAGCTTTTCTCCCCAGGACTCCATTGAAAACGGGTTCATCTTGGCCCAATGGACTATCCTAGTAAACCAACTGCAAATAAATAAATAAATACAACTAGTCATTTGTGCAAGCTTAGGGTGTGTTCAGAATAGTCAGTGATTTGTGGCAATTAAAGCAAGCAGCTAGTTCAAACATCTGACAAATGATAGTAAAATAATGACTAAACTGCATCTCAGCAAAATAACTTGAAAAAGAGTCTTAATAGAACTTCCACAAATTAATTAAGTGAAATATACTATGTAATGTTTAGAACATGCAGCACATATTACATATATCTTCATAAAGAAGTTTAAATAAACAACACCACACAAGCAAGCCACTTATTCCATGAACACACAGCTCAACTTCTTAATGCAAGAAATCTAGACAAAGCCAAAAATAATGGTGGGGCAGATTTTCAAAATCAAGGACTGATTTTAATTATTGTTCTTATAAACTCATAATGTTGCTAGAAATACAGGTGTTGAATTAGCAGACATTCTCTGAAGAATACAAAGTCCAAAAATCAAATGACTGTTAATAGTGATATCAATGTTCAACAGTTTCCAGAAACCAGAAATTTTACATGGCAGAAATATGGACATTCTGTGAAAATCTGGACATTGAGAGGTATGCGCTTCCTTCCACACACAACTTGGAGAAATGCAGCTTTACATGGTATAGGAAGCTATCTGGATTATCTAAGTGGAATTACAACATTCTTCATACTTTAATATATGCCTAAACAAAAGGATGAATAGGAAAAACTCATGAAAAAATGGATATGATTTTTTAACTTACTACAAACTTTCATGGTTTCTCCGTCTTCCGAGAAGGAGTCAGTCTTTCTTATCAGGGAAACCAAATTTTTTGTAGACAGGATGTTCTTACAGTACAACAGGGTAACATAATTACACAATGATACATAGAAAATTAAGTACTGTTCAGATATCTTTAAAAAATACTTACTTCAACTTCTACACTGCTTTTCTATCAAGTCAGGACAAGAAAGTGTATGAAATGCTCATCTGACTTAATTGCTTTGGCTGAACTTTTGTGCCAGAAACACGTTCTGTAACAATGTTGCCATTGACAAGTTTCACAACAGGATACAAGTTAAAGCCTTGCAAATGGCATGTGCCTGCCAAACCTCTTGAGCAACGCAGCTGTTTTCACACATGAGCAGCTATAGTATCACAATCTTTTGACAAACTTCTCTGTCAGTTAATTTGTTGCTTTAGGTGCAACACAAAAACTGTTACTTGCATGCAGTGCATTACATAAAAAGACTAAATAAAAGAATCTGTCTGTTAAGAATTTTGTTTAAGCACATCTGCAATAACCCGTCCATGTTCAATGGTGCAGTCAAAAACCCTTCATGATCAGTACAATCTCTATTTAATGCTTCTATTCATGAGATATATGAAGAACTCATAACCATCCACCTATACCATCACATGGCTTAAGACAGGTCCCATCCCCACAAAAAATGGCAAATACTGCTCTGCAGGGAGTAAGGAACGTTACAGTGGCAGTTAAAGCTGTGTGGTCCATAAAATGAGGAAAGAGATGACAAAAAAATATAAATGAAACACAGGTTACGTTAGCCATCTGTGAAATTTATGTCTGTAAAGTCGGGGCACTCAAGTGTAAGTAAATGCTGGGGTCTTCCCAGAAAAGTCACTTAATTTCAAATGCCAAGTCAAAAAAGTCATTTAAAGATGAAGCAGAATTAGTGCACAGACAGTCTATGGATAACAGTACCAGTGAATGAGCAGCTATTGCTACAAAGAAAACAGACTGCAGAGTTAAACTGCAGAAAATGTTTCATTATGCATAGAGGGTGCCTGACTGCTGACTGTATTTATGCCCTCTAATAACATTACAACTTTCCTTCCTTAAAAGAAAGAAGCATCTCACAAACTTTTCAGCATCTCATTTGCAAAGCTTCCTGTAGTCAGCTTACTTTCCTAGCCAGCACTGTCATAGACTTTCTGATGTAAACATGCCAGTGAGGTGCATGCTGTCATCTTCTCCTTGTCCATAATCAGGTCAGTTTCAATAGAAAACTGATCAAACTGAATGTCTGGCATAAAGTGCCCAACTACCCTGTGGCTATCCTTCAAAGAGTCTCTGTCCGTCAATAAATGCTCTAATGGGATAATATTTACCACTGGTACTGATAGTACCCAGAAACACCAAAGTGGTCAGTTCTGGGGATATTCCTTTCCAGTGCTTTTGTGACTGTATAGATGGCCTGCTAAGAAAAATACACTTTTATGCAGTTGACACACAAGCACACACACATGTAACAGGCTTACATTTCATGATATTACATACCATTGTATTATATTACACTGCGTCATATTACATTGGACTAGGTAGCCAGTAGAATTTGCCTAGCCTAAAAAGTGTTACAACTAGCAAAAGAGCATTCCATTAGACTCTCCATGAATCCAAACCAGCTTTAAATGCTCCAACTCTATTGGGTTTTAATGGCCATTTTTGTTAAGTAATTCCAAATATCAACTACACTATGTGTGAAAAAAATGTTTTATATCAAGATTAAACACTTCATCTTCTGGTCATGCTTCCTCCTACCTAACTTGTTGTACATTCACCCTTTAGTGCTTTTTATACTAATATCATATCTCCAATATCTTCTTAACATCTAGTGAATAAAGCTGTAGTCTCTTTCCCTTTCATCATATGCTGTTTGGTAGAGTAAGTTAATTTATGATCTCTTATGGTACGAGTAGATAATACAATTAAGGAATGATGTGTAAAAAGTAAGAATCTGCCTGGCAGTTTATCTTAAAGAGTTAATGTCATAATCTGATAATGGCTTTCTTCCTGCAGTCTTGAATGTGACCCCCGCCCCCCCATTTCCACTATGGAAAATAATGGGACTCTGAACAAGTCACTTCAAAAGGCAGTGCTCCCAGATCAACCCTAAGAAGACGTACTTATGCCTTTGTTGGCTTACTCATTAACAAACTGATAAATAAACATAAACAAATTATAGTACTGACTGACTAGGTAAGCCAGCTATTCATTTAATTATTTTGATTAAATATTTAAATTGGGCTATAAGGTTCATTTATTACATTTTCTATAACATTTCTGCATGGTAAAGGAGATTGCTCACAGTTTTGTTTAGTCATAATTCCCTTCTAATATGCAATGGATTAAAATAATAAACAGGCAGTGTGATTCTGTGGTCACAGTTTTCTTTAAAACTGTTGTGCTTACAAAAAGGCTCTTGCTATAAAACAAATGAAGCACCCACATTTGCAAAGTTACAGCAGACCTGTGTATGTATTGTCAGTTCTTTAGGTATTCTTGAGTAGATATTAACTGTATTAGCCCAGTTGGAGTTGTTGCAATTGTGTACTGTATATCTACATATATTTTGAGATTTTCTTGCCAAGACTCCCTTGCAAATGTGAATTTCTCAATCTGATAGTCCCACACAATAAATGTAAATAAATGCACTGACCAATCAATCATTGTATCCATTAATAAATAAATAAAATCATTAGCTAAATGCAACATCTCAGACTTCACATACCAAGTATATACTTAAATGTCAAAAAATTGGCCTTAAACAATGCTAATTAAATTAAAACAAAACTTCCAAAATTAAAAAATAAATATATGAAAAAAAGATACGGACACACGCAGATCCTTGTGGCAATTTAGCGCTTTCATTCATTTACTAAGTATTAGAACTTTTAAATCCCAGTCTCTCTTCTAGTCAAAATAAACCAGGAAAACATAACGAATATGCATTTACACAAGAGTAAATTTAAACTTGGACAATAGCCAGCAAAGGACTATACCCTGCAAATACTTCAAATGGCATGTTAGATCTAAGATGAAGAATCTAAGATATGCACATTTTTTTACCTAAAAGCTAGAGCACATAAAATTCAGAAAGAGGAATATCAACCATGCTGTCTCTGCTTCTGGGTTGCGTTTTATGAATATTATACTGCTCTGTACATGTAATAGGGTAATTCTTCAATGTCTTAATCATACAAAGGAATTTAAAATGCATAGCATAAACAAGCTTTCATACTGAAGTTGGACTTCAAAAACTTTATGCTGTATTCAGTGAGACTACTTCAAAAACTATATGCTGCATTCAGTGAAACTACATTTAAGCTCCCCAGGAAATTATGCTTAAAATGGTTTCTTCACAAATCTAGAAACTGAAGAACGGATCCAAGCAGTGTGAAAAGACAAAAAACAATTCTGGCAGTAACAGGACAGTCTTTTATTCAGTGAAGCGCTTTTCGTCTGCAAGCATATGCAGACTTCTTCGGACAATGAAACACTTACAACTAATGAACTTAAATAATGCTATGCTCATCAGTAATGACCTAATAACCAATCACATAGAAGCAACCTGATTTAAACTTTTAAAATTGGTTAATCTCACTAATAAATTTAAAATCTGAAAATAATTCAGATGAAGCAACCTTACTAAATTACATAAATTAAAACCTAATCTTCAAACCATACTAAGCTGAACAAAAATTACCAATACTAACAGTGAATGCACAATATTAATAAAAAATTATATATATATTAATGTTGTCATAAAAGCAGTGATATTAAACCGTAAATGCAACTAAACAGGACATATAAGTGAATTATCTAAACAAATTTTTGAGTTTTAAAAGGCTGCTAATGGAGCAGCTGTCATTCAATCCTGGTGTCACATATGCATTTAGTCTGATTTGCCAACGTAGTTCTAAAGCTTCCAACAATAAGTGTGTAGGAGCCCCCCTCTTATTCTCAATTATCTGGTCTATCACCATGAATCTGAAATAGTGGTCATTGTGCTGGGTGATGTGTTTGGCAAGAGCGTTTTCTGATTTTCCTTTACTAATGGCGTATTGATGTTCATAAATACGCTCTTTTAGTTTACGCTCTGTCTTGCCAATATAAAATCCTGCACATTTTTGGCATTGGGCTAAATAGACTACCATCCTAGAATTACAAGTACATCTACAGTGTAGATGAAAACTAATGTTGTTAATTATGAATCTATTAGATTCATAAATGTGTCTGCACTGGTTACAATTTTGACATTTGAACATACCCGGCGTTCGTGTAAAGTTACTTTCAGGTTGTTCTAACAGTGCTTTCAGGTTTTTACCTCTCCTGAAGGTAACACCAGGCTTGTCACCCACCTTACCCAACACTGAACTGTTGGAACGAAAAATGTTCCAGTTCTTGTTAATAATATCCAAAATAAGATGACTATTAATACAATATGTCAGAATTAATCTGTTTTTAAAGCAAGTGTCTAATTCTGGACGTTCAACTTGCAAGGGTTCTGTAGTGTTACAAATCTCAGAATGTGGAGCAATTCTGAGAATAGGTTGGTAAGTGCCATTCCGTCTCTTATTGGTCACCTCCTTAACCAAGCTTTCAAGTAATCTAGGTGGGTACCCTCTATGTATAAACATATTCTTTAGTTTCTCACATTCGTCCATGAAGTCATCCTCCAAGCTTACCATCCGGGCTGCTCTAACAAGTTGCCCTTTAACTACTGACCTTTTTTGGTGGTTAGGATGACAACTGCTAAAATGGAGGAAAGAATTAGAATGTGTAGGCTTCCTATATATGGTAGCAACATAACTATTCAACTCCTCATTTTTTGCTA
The DNA here is from genome assembly GCF_019279795.1 of Protopterus annectens. Classification (NCBI taxonomy): domain Eukaryota; kingdom Metazoa; phylum Chordata; order Ceratodontiformes; family Protopteridae; genus Protopterus; species Protopterus annectens. Next base: position 1,941,382,715 of record NC_056739.1, on the reverse strand, counting down.
ACCAAATATCCAAGTATGCAATAGCATCTACCCCAAAATTGGAGGTAAAAGATAAAAAGTCAGTAGACATATTAAACAAATCCAAAATATATTTACTGTCATCTTCGCTACCCTCTAATAGTATAAAGATGTCATCCAGGTACCGGGTATAGTACCTGATCTTAGACATAAGGACTTCGTTACTCAATACTTTGAGAAATACACCACAGAAATTCGCAAAATTAAAAAGAAGAAATGTTTTATACAGTAGAGCACTCCCACAACAGCCCACCCCCACACCACCTGGTAATTATATATACCAACTCTGAGATCACACAACACTTTGGAAATGGCAGAATTCCCCACTGTCTTGAGATCTCACAAATCATATGCCAGCATTATTGATAAACTGCCATTTCAGTAAAAAAAAACAGTCTCATATGAAGTTTGATGTAAAGATTATTTGACAAAATAAACTGAACCCATATATGTACACACTCCCCCACATACATACACACACACACACACACACACACACACACACACACACATCTATATATATATATATATATATATATATATATATATATATATATATATATATATATATATATACAGGTTCATAGGTGTGTACTAGATTAATGGACTAATGGCCCAGAAGCCTTTACAAGCCTAACCCATAGGATTACCCTGACATCATGCCACCCAACCTTAGTTCCCAGTGCCTCAGTCAAGTAGAGCTACTGCAGTGATCCCCAGGGTGAATTTTCTATTCCCCATGCACAGATCAAGATGAAGAGGGCCAGTGAGGTGCACTGTTTGACATGTATGGGAAGTCTGTTCCATAGCATAAGCAGTCTCTGGGTTATGAACCTGTCCCTTCAGCAAATTCTTAATGAGGTTGAGGTCTCTGCAGCATGTGGTGCACAGTGATTGGGGTTTCTCTAGATGTAGCATTTCTAACAGAGCTGGGTCAGACACTCCTTTATAAATCAAGCAGAGATCTCCTCTAAGTAGGCAATATGAGACAGAGAATAGTTGGAGTTTTTTGAGTCTGACCATATAGGACAAGTGTTTAAGGCCTAGGATCCTCTTTGTGAGGTACTTTTGTGTCTTCTCCAGTTGTTGCAGGTATCTAGTGAGGTACATGCCAAATGGGGTATTGTACTCAATGACTGGCCTAATGAGGGAAGAGTAGAGGGAGACAATGACCTCTTTATTCCTGGATGCAAAACCCTTAGTAATGAGAAGTGCCACAAAGAAGGACTTTCTGACCACAGTGGAAATGTGGTGGTCAAAAGAGAGGTTCCTAGATCTCTTATAACAGCTTCTGTGTTCAGTGGACTACCACTGTTGTGGTAATTCATGGGAACTGGGTTTTTCCCAAAGGGGATGACAACATATTTTTTGGCATTGACCTTAAGGCCATGGTTCTGACACCAGTCGTTTGTCTCAGTGATGCCTTTCTGTAGGATGTCAACATCAGTTGTGGAGTAAATAATAGCTCCCAACTTGCAGTCATCTGTGAACTTTGTCAGCCCGAGTCCCTTCGTGTTGGCCTGGACTCCAGAGAAGTAAATACCAAACAGGAGAGGACCCAGGACAGAACCCTGTGCGACTCCACTCATGACTGGTCAGCAGTCTGACTTGGAGTCAACTACTTTCACGCTGTAGGTTCTATCTGTGAGCCAACTTGCAAACCACCTAGTGATATATGGGTTGATGCCTAGCTTAGTGAGTTTTTCTGTGATTCCTGAGTGGGGAATGGTATCAAAGGCCTTGGCCAGATCAAGGCAGGCTGGATGAATCACCTTGCCTTCATCCACAGCTCTTGTGACTGACTCAAAGAAGTTGACCAAGTTCAGCAGGTATGATCTACCCTTCACAAAACCAAACTGTGTGGGATCCAGAATTTGGAGATTCCCTATATCCTTGTTTATTAGGTCCATGATGATGCGTTCCATAGCTTTGCATTTAAGACTTGTCTGGCTAATGGGGCAATGGTTCCCAGGGTCTGTAGTCACTCCTCTTTTGTGGAGAGGAATGATTGTAGGAATATGCCATTTGGTAGGGACAAAGCCTGAGGTGAGGCTGTGATTGAACAGGGCACACAGGTGAGCCAGAGATATTGTCAGGTCCTATAGAAGCTGTATTCTTGGCCTTGGACAGTGCTGTTTTAACCTGTGCAGCAGCAATACTGGGTGCCTGGCAATCTACTGGTATTGTGATTGGCCCTTTGGGGGGGAGGGGTAAAGTTGGCACTGAATCTGTCAGCCAGTATATTTGCAATATCTGTTGGCTCGGTATAGGAGGTACCATTGTGCAGTAGCTCAGAGCAAATCTGGGTGTTGTCATAGAGATTCTTTACATAAATATATAAGGCCTTATGGTTGTCTTTACGATGTGCTGCAATTCTGTTTTCTTAGCTAGCTTTAGAGGATTTCATGAGGGATCTCAACTTTTTGTTGAGGCTGATAAGGGAGTTTTTCCAGTCTTGGGACTTCACCTTATTCCGCATCAGTTTCCTCCTTCTATTATAGAGTTTGTTTATGGCACATGACCACCAGATTGGCTTCCTTTTTTGGAGGAGAGCATCTTGGTTCTATTGGGTATGGCAAGATCCATGCATCAGTGTACGTGTTTGTACAGTTCATTGGTTTATGACTCGGCAGTCATGCAACTATTCTCCATTTGTATGAGTGCCGTGAAGTTAGCCACCTCTGTTTTTAGGAGCTCAAAGTTAGTTTTGGAGAAGTTTTTCATGGCGGTTACCTTTGCAGGGGTGGGTGGGAGGGATATGTATTTCCAAGGCAATTAGTTTGTGGTTGGATCTATCCAGGGAAGAGTTGACTATTGGAGTAGAGCAATGTTCTGCCATGTTAGTAATGACCATGTCAAGGATGTTGCTACCTCTAGTGGGGATAAGAACAAGCTGGTCCAGGAAATTGGAATTAATGAATTTCAGGAAATGTTGGACAAGTGTATTGGTACATGAGTAGTTTTCTCAGTTAATGGAGGGTTAGTTGAAGTCACCCAGTATGGGAGTGTTAGGTTGGACCCTAACATTCTCCAGGATGCTTAGAAATGTGGAGTGTGAGTCTTGGGACATAGTTGGGGACCTATATCAGGCTATGACCTCAATCACTGTCTTACCCAATGTTAGGTGCACATGAAGTATCTCTAATGTGTTATGTTGGGCACCCAGTCTGGAGGCGTGTGCATCCTTTATGAATATGGAAACAGCACCACCTTTGGAGCTTCAGTCCAAGTTCTGGGGCTGAATGGTGTGGAATGAGTTATAGCCTGGTAGTGCAGGGGTGTTTTCTGCTGCCTTGAACCAGGTTTCTGTTACAGCACAAATGCCAATGTTCTCCATTTTAAGGAGTGTATATATATATATATATATATATATATATATATATATATATATATATATATATACACACACATACATACATGTACATGTATATTACTCCTACTCCCACGTTACACTTTACTAGCCTTCTCCTGTCTGTTTTTTGTGGCAACTAATAATTTTAATAATAAAAAATAACTTCAAGTAATCTAAGTGTAATATTTAATTTAGACAGTGATGCAGACTGTAACATGAATTGTGCTCCAGCATTCAAAATGCTGAAACTGAAAGAAAATAAAGTGAAGCTTTCTAAATGCAAACTGCTTTATTTGCGTTGTCTATTAGGTGCTTTGTTTTGGGCCAGAAATTGGTTTATTTTGATTATAATGGTAAGGAATATAAGACTTAGTTGGAAAGACAGAACAGAAGCTCCTTCAACACTGGATAAATGTAATCGCTAGAAGCTAATAAAGATGAGATGAACTCATGATATGAATGTAAGGAGTGACAATTTATTTAATAAATGTGAAGACATTCATGGGTCTGGGTTGTTTGCCATGGGAGCTTTTATTTATTTATTTAGTTTTGTTAATTAGGGGACTAGACTTGTACAAGACCCTATTTAGACACAACCCATAAAAAAAATACAGACTTAGAAGAGCAAATCAAACCACACCACTCAACCAGCCAGATTTTTGCAGAATCTAAAGATTTTTGGCTCATATTTTTTGTCCATTTCTCATACAGTTTGCAATTTTCTGCCAAATCTCTGAGGGTTGAAGTCCATAAATAATGACAAACATTTGAGATTCAGGTTCCATACCTTTCAGAAAATGCTTGTTAGTGCAAAACCTTTTATTTTAGCAACTTTCTATGTTTAGAGGAGCAATGTTTAAAAATCTGTCCCTATTTTTGGACCTTTGTCCTCCCTTTATTTTTGGGTCTGTGCAGATTTCTTACACTAAAGGGTTAAGAGTTATGATTCAAACACGGATATGTCAGTATACAACAATACAAAGAATACCAGTAATACAACAGAGAGTATAATAGATGATATTGCTGCAAAAGGGAAAATGTGAAAAATAAACCACGTAATAAATCCTGCCATATAATCAGGCATGCATGCTCCATAGAAAGATTCTGTAGCATTGAGAAGCAGCCCTGAAAAACATATGTGCAGAACAGACAGTGCAAATGTGTTTAAAATGCAGATTCACCACATTTATTTGGCAAACATTATGGATAATCTACTGGAATCTAGATCCACAATACCAGAAAAAGCCATAAAGAAAGAGCATTATCCTCTCTGTACAAAAGAACACGCTGATACACCAAATACACAGCATTTATCTGTACTTGATGCATTGATATCACTAAATTAAACTAAAAAAGAGAAAAGACCAAAGCTGCACACACTTGGGAAGGACACTGGTTCTCAGAGTTGTACTTGGTATATTGGCAGCACTTGGAGTCTTTCAAAGAGCTCTTGTACTAACGATACAGGGGTCTGCTCTTGAAGTTAACATTGTTATACTGCAATGGTTTGAAGTATGGTACTAGAAAACATCGAGCATGACAAGAGACCCATCCATTTATGGCAAAGACAAAATGGTATAACCTCACACTCAGCACAAGAAAGCTTAATCTGAGTTACACAGTTAGTATGCATGAGTCATGTTTCCTGTAACTAGTTTAGTCCAGATACAGATTCTTAGTTTTAGCACTTGAATTTGCTTATTTGTGATCAGCACTTGTTCAGAACTTGTTGTAAGCACTAAATAACCTACTAATTACTATAGCACTCAACCTTCCTCATTACCTAGAGGAAAACAGAATTTGTACTTACTTTCCTCACTTGCTTAGAGAAAAACAGCTCTTGTACTCACTTTCCACACTTAACTAGAGGGAAATATTTTTTTATTCAGGTATGTCCAAGGGTCAGCTCCCAGTGTTCCCTCCTGTCTATCTGATGAATCTGGGCATCTTGGGGCAATGTAGAAATTGCCTCATGTACACAGACAACCCTCTCCTCCTACCACCCAACACTACAACCTGAGAGCGATGCACTTATATAGACAAACTGGAGGTAAAGCTCTCTCCAATCAAGACTGAACTTGACAGTCAAGAGGAGAAGGTAAACACTTGCACCACACCACACTCATCACATAGTCTCACTAAATCTACACCACCAAAATCCACACACAGAAACACAAAAACATTCCTGGAGGCTCTCAATAATAATCTGCTCAAGCAACAGAGACCTCCAAAGCAGAAATGCAAGCAACCTCCACCCCCCAACACAACCCAAATGACACATAGCCGGCAGACTCAGTGTGCCACTCAACCACAGCCAATAAGGCAAAACAATGTACCCAACACACTAGTCATAGGTGACTCTATAGTCAGGCACACTGATGTCCCACTCACCAGGCTAAACAAGGGGAGGGTTACTGTCAGCTGTCTGTCAGGTGCCAGGATCCACCACATAACCCACGCACTCAGGTCACTCCACAACAAGTACAGATATGACTCTGTCATTGTCCATGTTGGTGTGAATGACCTGAGATGTACCTCCCTGGACTACATGAAAAGAGACATGGAAGAGCTCTCCGATCTTGTAGCCCAGGCAGGTATGACCCTAGCCCTGAGTAGCATTCTGCCATCACCCAGAATGATGCCGCAGATTGACTTCAACAATTGGCTAAGCTTCTGGTGCCTTTTTAAAGGGATCCAGTATCTGTCTGCCTGAGATGACATGGTCGACAGACCACGATGCTTTGCCAGAGATGGCCTGCACCTGTCACCCCTGGGATTTCAGATACTGGCTAAGGTTCTTACTGCCCCTATAGTGCCTTTTTTAGGCAAGGTTCAATGACAAATTCACCACCATAACAGGAACAGGCAAGCAAAAACTGAGGGTGATGCTACTCAATGTTAGAATTCTAAATCTCAAAATACACTCACTCGAAGCAATCATTAAAATGGAGAACATCGATATCTGTGCAGTGACTGAGACCTGGTTCAAGGCTTCAGAGAGCACCCCTGCACTACCAGGCTATAACTCATACCACACTTTTCGGCCATGTAACCTGGACCGAAGCACCAAAGGTTGAGGTGTGTCCATATTCATTAAGGATATCCACACCTCCAGGCTAGTTGCTCAGCATAATGCAGCCAAGGTTATCCAAGTGCAACTAACTGGGCAAAATTGCAATCCAAACTGTAGCATGTTACAGATCACTCACCATGCCCCAGGATTCCCACTCCTCTTTTCTTGATGTACTGGAAAATATTAGGGTTCAACCAAACACCCTAATAATTGGCGATTTCAACTACCCCACCATTAACTGGGAAAACTACTCATGTACCAACTCCTTTGCCCAACACTTTCTGGAATTCATAAACTCCAATGCCCTGGATCAACTTATCCACACCCCGAACAGGGGCAACAATATCCTAGAACTAGTCATTACCAACATGAGGGACCGGAGTTCCACACCTGAAGTCAACGCCTCATTGGTCCGATCGGACCATAAGCTAATTACCCTAGATATCCACATCCTGCCCCCACCCCCCATTAAGGAAACCATAGTAAAAAATTTCTCCAAAGCCAACTTCATGCTTCTTAAGACAGAACTGATGAACTTCATGACACCCATGCAGATGGACAATACAGTTACGACTACTGAATCTTACACAATTGCACTTTATAAGCACTTACATGAGTGCATGGATCGTACAATCCCAAACAGAACCAAGATGCTATCCTCCAAAAAAGGGAAGCCAGTCTGGTGGTCCCCTGACATAAACAAACTATACAACAGAAGAAAGAAACTGTTGCAAAAGAGAGTAAAATTCCATGAGTGGAGGAGCTCCCTGGTCAGCCTCAATAAGAAGCTGCGATCCCTGATAAAATCCTCCAAAGCTAGTTACGAAAACAAAATCGCCACTGATTCTAAAGACAACCACAAAGCATTCTATAGCTGTGTCAAGATGCTCAATGGCAACACTCAGATCTGCTCTGAGTTACAGCACAATGGCACTAAATATATAGACACAACTGATTTTGCCAACATCCTGGCAGATAGGTTCAGTGCTAACTTTACCCCCCTCTCACCCCCTAAAGATCCCATCTCTATACCGGAAGAATGCAAAGCTCCTGCAATCACGGCTGCACAGGTAAAAACCACACTCTCCAAAGCCAAGAACACAGCATCCATGGGACCAGACAAAATCCCAGGCTGCATTCTACACAAACTACAGAATGAACTGGCACCCCACCTAAGTACCATTTTCAATCACAGCCTCACCTCAGGCTTTGTGCCTGCTGAATGGTGCACAGTGATGGTTATCCCACTCCACAAGGGGGAGACACCACGGACCCCAGGAACTACCACCCCATTAGCCTGACAAGCCTGGTCTGCAAGGCCATGGAATGTATCATCATGGAACTTATAAACAAAGACATTGGTAATCTCCAAACTCTGGACTCCACCCAGTTCGGGTTTGAAAAAGGCAGATCATGTCTCCTAAACCTGATAGACTTCTTTGAAGCAGTCAACAAAGCCGTAGACAAGGGTAAGGTGGTTCACACAGCCTATCAAGATCTTGCCAAGGCTTTCGACACCACCCCCCACTCTGGAATTATAGATAAACTCACTAAACCAGGTATAAACCCTATGTAACAAGATGGGTTACCAACTGGCTCACTAACAGAACCCACACTGTGAAAGTAGCAAACTCCAAATCCGACTTCAGACCAGTGACAAGTCGGGTACCACAGGGTTCAGTCCTGGGTCCTCTCCTGTTTGGTATCTATTTCTCTGAAGTACAGGCTAACACAGAAGGTCTTTGGCTAATGAAGTTCGCAGATGACTGCAAACTAGGAGCCATAATTGAAACTCCAAATGATGTAGACATCCTACAAAAGGGCCTCACTGAGACAGATGCCTGGTGTCAAAGCCATGGCCTCAAGCTCAATGCCAAAAAGTGCATTGTCATCCCCTTTGGTAAAAACTCTATTCCCATGAACTACAACATAGGCGGTAGTATACTTAACACCGAAAGTGTGATAAGAGACCTTGGGACACAGGTGGATAGTAGTCTCTCCTTTGATAATCACATTGCCACAGTAGTCAGGAAATCCTTCTACGTGGCACACCTCATCACAAAAGGTTTCTCATCCAGTAAAAAAGAGGTCATTGTTCCCCTCTACTCATCACTCATTAGACCCATTACAGAGTACAACGCCCCTTTTAGTATGTACCTCACAAGACATCTACAACAACTGGAAAGGCTGCAGAAATGCCTCACAAAGAGGATTACCAGCCTCAAACAGATGCCCTACACAGACCGTCTCAAAAAACTCCAGCTTTACTCAGTCGCATATCGCCTACTCAGAGGTGATCTCTTCCTAACATACAAAGCTATGTCAAACCCAGAGCTGTTGGACATGCTCCACTTAAAGAAATCCCAATCCCTCCGAGCTACACACTCTAGGGATCTAAACCTTGTCACCACAATAAACAGAACATGCCGGAGGGATAGATTCCTGTCCCAGAGACTTCCCATACTCTGGAATAAATTACCTATCTATATCAAACAAAGCTCCTCATTAGCACTCTTCAAAAAAAATCTTGATGATTGGATGGGAAATGGGAAATTCACCCTGGGATCACCTCTGTGACTCTACACGACAGTGGCACATGAAAATAATTTTCTTGGGTGGCAAAAGCCAGGGTAACTTTTTGGCTGGGCTTGTATAGGCCCCAGGGCCGATATCCTAGTACCTACCTATGAACCCATAATTTAAGAAACTTGGGAAACAGATTGTGGAAATATATGAAGTGTGATATATTTACAGTCGTTAGAGGCTAAATATGCATTTAAGGCATTTCTGTGTGCAATGAAATATATTTCAAAGTGTATATATGTCTGAAATGAATGTGCACCTGAGGAAATTCATGGACCAATATGTAGCATGGCATTGAAGTTAGAAATTAGAAGATGGTTCTGAATTGCTCAGTCAGTTACCAGAGTTCTTTGATGTGAACTAGGCAGTAACATCACAAACTGATGACCTGAAAAATTATATTGGTACAGTGATTTTTCAAGAAAGAACATGTGATGTGATAAACTAGCCAAAATGTCCATGCAGAATTAAGTTACTGTTCAGAGCTGCACTGTGTGTTATTGGTATCACAACTAAAATCCATGAGACACTATCAGCTCCATGACTTACAGGGATGAAGCTGTGATGGAAACCCAATCAACCTGGGTTTGGTTATCAATCTAGGTGTGACAGAAACCAATAAGGAGGATGGAAAGGAACAACAAAGCAAAGACTGCTTGCCTGTCTCAAGAAGGTGAGCTAAAGGCCATGCAGGGATTCAGGCAGTGACTCTGGTGGAGACCAGAACTTAAATGGAAGATCATTAGGCAGTGTTGAGGTGGAAGAGGCAGTAGAAAGGGCATGTCATCCCATAGATGGGGAAGGCCCCCTTGCTAGGATTGCTGCCCACTCACCTATGATACGTCACCTATCATGCCAGAAGGTTAAGGGGTAAAAGGCTTCAAATAACCGATGAAGCAATCATGACACTGCATTGACCTCCAACTCCTTTCAGCCTTACTTGCAGCTAACCTGATCCACACCAAATAGACAGGCCTGACAGCCCCAAATCATGAGATGTCTTTAAGATACAAAGAAAGGAGAAAACTTAAGAGGAAGATGAGCACAGATGGCCACCTGCTGCAGCAAACCCCCAACAAACTAGTTCAATAAATACACAAATAAATATATAAATTCAAAAATAAAATAAATACTGGATATCATGGTAGCTCACAATCTGATGATGCAGGATAATTAATGCTGATAAATAATGTGCTTTCTTCTGACATTAACACACATTTCAGTGTGTGTGTGTGTACATGTGTGTGTGTGTGTGTGTGTGTGTGTGTGTGTGTGTGTGTGTGTGTGTGTGTGTGTGTGTGTGTACATGTATGTGAGTGTGTGAATATATATATATATATATATATATATATATATATATATATATATATATATATATATAGATATAGATACACACACACACACACATATATGTATATATATATATATATATGTATATATATATATATATATATATATATATATATATATATTTATATATATATATATATATATATTTATA